>NC_045486.1:4862976-5002976 GCF_009650955.1 Corvus moneduloides
TTGTGGGAGTTGGAATTTTGTACTCTTGTCTTCCAAGCCGTGTTCCATCCAGCAAGCCCTTAAAGTCTTGTGAGACCATCACCTTTGCATATTTTGTCTGAAAAGTCTTTGCGCGTAGTTCCGTGTGCCAGAAGCCGCATACTATGTTTTCCTAAAAATTACGTTCGAGTTGCCAAAAAAATTGGTGGGAACTTGCAATTTCCGAGTTACAAGTTCACACGCCAACTGCGAAAGGAGAAAAGCCGACGTGCGAGGTTTTGCAGAACCCTGACTGTCTCCCTTCCGGCTGAGCTCTAATCTGTGCTCCCACCGGTGTCGTGTGTGCCGACAGCCGGAGCAGGCACCGGGGCTGGCGGCTCCCTTCCAGCGTGTGGGCAGCCCGAGTGGCACAGGCAAGCGGGAAGGGAAGGAGAAAAAGGAGACCGAGCTGCAGACTCAGACTTGAGAAGTAATTTCAGCCATGCCTTGGCGTATGGGAAATTGGGTTAGCGTGGTCTTTGGAAAAACGCAGTTTGGGCAATGAGAAAGGAGCGGATCGCCAGCGTAGCAGGTGGTCGTTTACAAAACAATCCGTCTTTTTATGTGTTTAGTAAGTCTTGAAGTAATGGCTGCAAGAGATCCATTTGTTGCTGCCCGTGCTCCCCTCTTAATTATTGAAAATAGCTTTTGCACATCCTGATTTTGTGTACTTAAATATTTTGGGGTTTAACTTTGTTATTTCGTTTTTTAAAGTCTTTAGCGGTTGCATGTTCGACACGGCTTTGTTATCCTAGATGTTATGTTATGATCTGGCACACAGAGCATTAATTCCTTTATCAGCTCTATTTCCTTTACAGTTGTTCATTTAATTGAGCTCCTCTGTGTATTTTACAAAACAAGATGCATTCATTATAACTTGCAGACCTCAGATAATATTGTAACATGTTTCAGAAAAATAGCACTTTTGTAGATAGTTGTGGAAGTTGGGTGTTTGGTTTATTTTTCAGATGAGATGGGAGGAAGCAGTAGCAGAATTCTTGCATGCATAATCAGTCAGAACTTTCCAGAAGCTCTTTATTCAAGTTATTTTCTTTTAAAGCTGTGTTTACTCTAAGAATTCGGCTGAGGCAGTTGAAATATGTGGCTGCAGTAGAGAACAAAATACACTGTATGTTTTGTTACTCTCCTTGTTCTGCTTTGACTTGTGCAAACAGTTTTAATCCAAAGGAAGAGATCATACGGTCTGTGACTGTGGTATCGTACAATCCAGTTTAGGGTGCAAATTACCCTCTTATGGCACATCCTGACATTGGATAGTCTTGTCTGGAATAGGCTGTAAATAGAGTGTATCCTTCTCTTTCACAAGCCCTTGGAGCCGGAAGCCACATGCCTTTGCTCTACAGTGTTCAGGAGCCAGCACATCTGTGGGCCCATGCACCTGCATGCAGCTGGAGATATTCAAATACTGTCTTTTGTGCAGATTTTGAACATTAAACACTCGTTTCTGGTTGTAAACGGCCTCCACATGCTGCTGGGGGTTCAGCACCAGAAAGGCCATTTCCTGGAGCATGGAGCAACCTCTGCTGAGCTTGGCAGTGACGGACCTTCCCAGTCCAGGGCTGAACAGCTGGTTCTGGAGAGGTCATGGGGCCGCAGTGCTGTCTGTTGGGAGGCTTTCTGTTCCATTGGCATCATGCATGGAAAAGGTATGAGCAGCCACAGGAGTGCTCACTGTCATTGGCCAAGGCAAGCTGGAGAGGCTCATTTGGTGTCCTGCAAATCCTCTCTGCTGTTGCCTTTCCCAGCCATGGCTGATGGTGGATTAGAGGTGGGCATTGCTTTTCAGCCATGGGTGAATGTAGAAGAGGGATTAAGAGCTCGGCTTCCTGCATCCTGACTCAAAAGTAGGCATATGTGGTTTTTTGGAGGAGTTAGGAACAAATTGGTTTTGAGAGAGCTTTTTTAGGGAGTTTTCTCAGGCACAGGATGAAATTTTGAGGTGAAAAAAATTCACGCTTTTTTTCCCTCTTCTTTATTGGGCCAGTGTGGAGAGGACCAACTGTATTTTTGGGTGCTTGGGATCCATGTGTGTGGCTGTTGAGGAACATGTGCTGTATGTACACATCTCCTGCACAAAAATGTGATGGGGTGGGATCCTTGCTCTGGACTGAGACTGGAGCTATTCCTGGGAAAGAAAACATGAAGACAAAACTGGGGATGAAGGCACCTCTTCTGTCCAACTTACTCTGTTCTGGCTGATGTGAACTGGCGTGCTGGGTACTTGGATACTGTGTGTGTGTTTGTGCGTTAGCTTACACACCAGTGTTCACCGACACATCTGGTTTCCCTGATGGGTCGTGCTATCCTTGCTGTAATGTGAGAGCCACAGCCCTTGGACAGGGCAAGGCAAGGAGTCCGTCTGTGTTTCCACAAAAGCTTAGCTAAGTGCATTTTTTATATTGTGTTGTGGGCCTGATTCTTGTGGGGGGGTTAGATGCTCTTAGTTGTGGATGCTCAGTGTTTTTGCAAGTCACCCTGCTCAGAAGTTGGTGGTTACAGGGGTTATTTTAAGGGGAAAAAGCATTTTCCATTTGCTTCTCCATGAACTGAAACCGTTAAAGAGCCCTTGCTTAGTTTTCCTCACACAAGCACACACTGATGGAAGCATGAGAGGGACTGCAGGTCTTGGAAGGCTTGAAGTGTGTGAAAACAGTGAGTCCTAATGAAAAGAGTTTTGCAATTTAATTGTAGTGGGTGTGCCTTTGTTTGTGCAAAGAAATGAAAGTGCTGGAGGCCGAAGTGCTTTCTTTATCCTCAGAATAGTGAGCAGTACAAACTTCCCTGGCCAGTTCTGCCACAGTGCCCGAGACCTGCAAGTCCCTGCAGAGCTTTGGCTCTCTGCTCACTGGGACCCATCCCATGGACTTTTGAGCCTTCAGCCATCCAGCCTCTCAGGGCTCTCCAGAAATACCATGTGAAGGACCTTTCTTGGGTTCCTGAGCGCCCTTCTCTTAAGGTGTTTGTTCACATCACAGATTGACTGCATTTGGGAAGACCATTGTGTCCTTTGCAGTGGTTTTGAGAGTCATGACTTCCCCTCAGGATGGATCTGCACATCTCCATGTAGCCAGTGTTCCACTTGTTGAAGGCAAGGGGCTTGTTCCTCCTTCACACTGCCTCGTAAACCCCTCTGGAGTAGTCTGTGAATCCCAGTCTGGTGCCAGGGGGCCAAATGCCCTGCTCCCTTCTGCTCCAGCCTTCTCAGCTACCCTGTGCCCCACAGCAACATGATCCATTTTAAATAGATGCTGTTTGCACCATCTTGGACTTGCTGTGTGAGGATGGGAAATGTTAACATAAATTCTTTAAATAACATCTAGTAGTGTTGAATGCACAGAATTATAAAACATTTTTATATTCTGAGACTCATTTGCATCTTCACATTAAAAACTGTGGTTTTCTTCTCAGGGAATGGTTGCAAGATCTGATTTGTTTTGAAATCAAAGCTAAATTTGTGTTCTTGCTTTCCTTTTTGCCCTTCATTTGACAAATTTTTCTTGTTCTATAAATACAGAATTGTAAACAAGGGCTAATCCTTAGCAACAACCTGGAAAGTTAACATTTCTCTCCAGCACCTATTATAATTAATTCAGACACTATGAATATGATGTGATTTACACATAATATTCCTAAGGCCAGGAGGTACTAATATCTTCTTAGAGAACTGAGGAAAAGAACATGCTTTTGTGTGTGCCATATAACATAATTGCACTGCATTTTCTTTCATGAGAAGATGTTTAAAGATGCTTTTTACTTTGCATTTGAAAAATGAAAGGCTTCTGTTTCTGCATTTGGCTGAAATTGTCTTAAATGTGTTTTCCCTCCTGCAGCAGTCAACATTGTCAAAACATTTTGCAAAGTACATTTTAATAATATAGGTTAGGACCATCATTATATTAATTTAATTCTCTGTGTAGGTAAATTCGTAAGATGCTTCCACTTTGTCATAAAAGTTTTTCACAGTAAACATCATCTGTTTTCCCTGTGTAAAAAAGGAAGGAGATAATATAGTCGACAAAAGGATAAATGCCTTGTGTGAAAATTGTAAAAGTATAGCTTGAACAGCCTTTCTCTCGTGGTCCATCCTTGTATTTTATTTAATTTTCATTTAATTTTGTTTTGTTCTGTTTATATTTGTTCAGGGAGTGTTTTTGTAGTGTTAATCTATGTAAGCCACATGCAGTTGAAAACTGCAACTCCCAAAAGGCTGTGATTAAAACATTATGGATGTGGCAAACCACAAATGCAAAAGGAAGTTTACATTTAGATTTTCTTCATAAAATATTTTATTCAAGTTTTGTAATACTTTGGTATCGTGGTCAGCATTGCCATAAAAATTCTGTGTTATATGGAATGATACAATCTGTGAAGCATTTCCCATTATGTAGACACCATGTCTTTAAATTATAGCAATTTCTTAAGATTTTAAAGCAAAATGAGCTCTTAGAAGTGTGATTAATAGCAGGGAATGAGGCTAACACTGGGTCATCAGTGGCACTCCATTACAAAAAAGGTTGGACTAATAAAAGCATCCATCTATTTGACCAATAAAGCATTTGAATGATATGCTTATAGTTTTTATCATAGTGTAGTTACTTTGTACTGAATAAACTGTGATTTTACGTGCTGGAAAAGGAGCGTGGAACAGGCAGCACGGCTGAGGTGAGAGCAGTTGTCTCAAGTAGGGAAATATCAGGACTTTTATGTGAAGCTTGATGTTTTCAGAAGCCTTCAGGTTGCAGTGTCTAAATTTTTGAAGCTGCTGTGAAATATCTAAATCCCCTGTGACCCGTGCCTGCCTGCCCACAGTCATTCGGTGAGGCTGGCCCTCGCTGTCCTGCAGGGAGGGGAGAAAGGAGGGTATTGTGTGTAATCATTAATTCAGAGTTAAGTCCCCGGCAGCCCCAGACATCAGAAATACTCTGCTGCAGCACAGGAAATGGGGCAGCACTTCTGTTTTCCTGGTGTGCGGACGCCAACCCTGTCCTCGAGTTGCACCTTTCATCTTGCCTGCTATTATGCTGTCAACCTGATGTATTAAAAAATAGGCAGTTGCCTGAACAATACTGCATTTGGGTTTTATTTAAATACCTGTCTTATTAGTAGGTTGTACTGATTTCATGGTTTTGAACCTTTTTTTTTCTTTTTTTTTTTTTTTATTACAACAAAAGGCTAAATATTTTCTGAAAAAGAAAACGAAGGTTCTTGGCCAGCTGTGGATGTCCAGGATTGTGCTGTGAAGAAAAGTAACAAATATTCTAAAACTTGTAAAAAAATGATGAGGGGGGAGGCTTCTGGCCATCATGCTGTTTGCACATGAAATGGCAAGGGAGGGGAGATTAGTGCCAGGGCCAGCTGTGACCTTGGATGCTTCATAGATTTGAGACTGGGATGATTTTCCTCAGTGCTTGGCGGTGATGCTGGTGCTCATCAGAAGGTAGGGGTGAACCAGGGAGGGAAAATGGTGCAGCTGGGAGGAAAAAGGACCCGTGGTATAGCCCACAGCTACATCCTCTAACCCCACCTGACTGGTACAACATCTTAAAGGGCTTATTTTACATAGGAGAGGGATGAAGAGACCCATGGAGGTCTCAGGCAGGGATTGTGTCAGGGCAGGAATGTAACCCAGAGCCCTGGATTAACCTCTACCGTTAAGACTATCCATCTTCTCTCCCTGTACTTCAGATCTTTCCTGAAATCCATGTTCAGGATAGACAACTTACAGAAACCTCCCTGGAGGAATGTAGCAATAGGAAATTTCTTGAGTGTTACAGGGAGGAGAGATGGGGAAGGAAAGGCTGTCTGGAAGGTGGCAAACCCAGGGGACTTGGGTGTCCTGAGCACCTTGAGGACTAATGTCACAGTTCCTAGGGGCCAGGAGAGGAATGTTGGATGGAGAGCAGTTGGGGGCCAGAGGATTTGGTTGCAAGAAGACATCCAAGGGGCTTCTGGTTTGACGGAGAGGAGCTGGGGAGATCTACAAAGATCAGAGAATGGTGATGGGAGGCAGAGGCAAGGGGGTTGAGGGTGGGAGAGAGAAAGGAGGGGGAGGAGGGCTGAACCATGGCTTCATTGCTGCTGCAGGGCCCTGGCATGGCCATGGGGGTGTGTGTGAATGACACATGTCCATGGTTGTGCTGGGCAGGTTGGACTGTGTCGAAAGCTGCTGTTTTGCTTGTTTGTGCGAGGAGTGAAATGAAAATTTTGCACCCCACCTTTCGCCGTTGTTGTTTTTCTGGGTTTTGATTTTTTTTTTTTTTAATGCAGATGGATCTTTCACATCAGTGGTTTGGCCGGTAAATCTTGTTTTGTGAAACACTTTCAAGTGTTTTCAACTCCTTTCTTTCCCTTTTATTGGAGCAGATGCACAGCTCTGTATTTTCCCCTGCTGCCTGTTGTCTTGAGGTTGCACAGCAAGACTGCAAAGGCTTTTTTGTTTGTTGTTGTTGAAGGGGAGGAAAAAACCCTCAATCCACAGAAGAGTTAACAGGATTTCACTTGATCTGCTCGTTTATGCAATGAGTAATTCGAGGTTGGTAACAGCAAATTGTTGTTTATAAGCAAACATGGCACTGTGTAAACAAGAAGGCCTGGTCCCCAACTGGTTTGATTTCATGGTGGTCAGCAGCTGATGCATGTAACGTACAACCTTTCTGCTTCTCGAAATGTCAGAAGAATGACTATTTGTTTGTCTTGAGTTCTTCCCAGCTGTTTACTCTGTAATGCATTTGCCTCAACCTTGATTCCCTAAGAGTGGCCCCTTTCTCCTCCCTGCTCTGTTTACATTAGTCCTGCCCCGAGTGTCACCTATGAAATCTGTTGATTATTCCACCTGGTTAATGTTAAATTGCTCTTGCAAGATGATGTGTTTGTTCATAAACACAAATGCTGGGCCCCTTGTTTACTGTACCCATGGCAGCAATCAGTTATTAAACAAATATTGCTTTGTTTGCGGGTGTGAGCAGCAGTTTATCCTGCAAGGTCTGGAAAAAAACCTTTAAATACTGGGATTTTGATAAAGGAGAAAAAGGGGAGCTTGTCCCTGGAATGTGGCTGAAACTCACTTTGGTTTGCTTTGCTTATCTTTAACTTGGGTGAAGGGGCTAGAAAGATTAGCAAGTTGTTTGGTTTTTCCAAGAGATTTCCTTAGTGTAATGATATCTATCCAGTTGTTTGCTTTTTTCAGAAGGGAGAGAGCACTCCTGCAAGACGACTAGCACAGCGGTAGATGGCTGATGGCTAGAAAATCCTGCATGGAGCAAACAAGGAGGTAGAAGGTCTAGGACAAAGGTATAGGGCTATGAACCAGGTAATCACCCCAAAAGTATGGCCTTGTGTTCTATGTCAGCATTTGGTCGGGGGCTTTTCGGTTTCCCTCTTTTCTCATGTCGGATTTTAATTGATGCATGTGCCATCGATGGAGTTGGAAAAGGCAAAGCTTTCAGTTTTACTTCTGAGGAGATCTGAGGAAAATCTGTTTTAGAAGCAGAGCCGTTTGAATCGAGAGAAAATACCAAATTTAAAAACGCGCTTTGTTGCTCCTCCCCCTGTGAGCGAAATGACGGAGCTGCTTTTCTTCTTTTTATAACTGGAAAACTGCATTTACATCTGCTAATTTCTCTGTGCTGCCTGTTTGTTCTTTGGTTTCTGGGAGTCCTAATTAGAGAGAGCCATCCTGGTAGTTGTTGCTTTCGGGTTGTTTTGAAAATGAGCAAGAAAAACTCACTCACACCATCTTTGTTTTTCAAAATTATTGTTTGTTGTTGTTTCTGAGTGGAGCTTGGATTTCAAATGCCAGGGAGGACCTGTTAGCACTAACAGTAAATGGTTGGGGCTTTTCACACAAAGGGAGTAAACCCTCTTTGAGTGACCTTGAGAAAGAAATGTTAACTCTTTTTGTATGAAGGTGCTGTCTATTCCTGTATGTGTGAATTCATTTGTTAAAATGTGAAGGTGTTGTCTGTTCCTTTATATGTGAATTCATTTATTAGAATATCTTGGATACACGGTCATAGGAAGGATAAAATTAAATAATTGTCCTTTTCATCCATTGGAAAAGAAAGCAACAAAATATGAATAAAAATGTGATCCCCACAGTATTCTCTAGTTTGCATCAGTGATCCAAACACAGTGCTCGTTTGGGCTGCTGGAGCAGTGTCAGGGCTGGAGGGGAGCGGGAGGTACCTGAAGTGTGTAAGTGGACAAGCTGGTCATTAATTGACTCATGTTACTGCCATGAATCAAACCTTTGCTGCCTTGAATGAAGTGAAAATAGTGAAGTGAAAATGGCATTGTGCAGAATTGTTAGAGTAGCACCTGGCTTTGAGGTGGTTTTTGACTTCTGGAGGCTGCTAGAGAGTTTAGATATGCTTTAATGGAGATGTGCATGGAGAGTGGGAGTCTAATTCATCTACAGCCAGCACTTGGTATGAGGTTTCGTGTTATCTTGTTGTAGCAGTGCTGCTGCTGTCTGGCACAAACGGACTGTATTTACTAAATGCAACTTTGGTCTTTTATTTGGTTGAACAGTCACCTGTTTTTCTGTGAGGCAGACTGCAAGAGTTTGTGTTGCAAGCTCAGAGCAGTGTGCATGCAAACAAATAGGTCCTGGCTGTGAGAACAGCTCTGCAGTTTCTGTTCCTGTTCTGCACGGAACGGCAGGGAGCCCCACACTGCTGTGATGCCTGCGCTGGGATGAGCAGGTGGGTACCTCCCCAGGGACACCGACCACGGGGCCAGCACTGAGGGAGCTCTGCACCTCACCAGGCTGCACTTGTGACCTTCCTTCTGGGAGAGTCACTGCCATGGTGCTCATGTCCATGTGGTAGGAGTCGTATGGTGCAGTGAACTATGGCTTTTGGTTTTGCTTGGGGTTTTTTTTGGCCATTCGCCGTTCCTTTCCTTCCAAATAAACGATGATCCTGGTGATGGTAAGGATGATTTCTGTCGAGCTCACAGCTGAAAGACAGCTCTCCCCAAGAGAGAGGAAGGAACCTTACTCTGCCGATGATGGTGTGTAAATGATTACATCATATTTGCCAGTCACTTGGAAGTGGCCCAGCTCTAGAGCTTTTATGCATCTATGGCATGAGCTTCGTGCTGAATATGGATTTAATAGCTGTCAAGCTGAGAGTCATAGATTGAGATAGAGCTGGCTTTGCAAAGGGGGTTTGTTTATCCAAGGTGAGACTGGGAGTAACTTCTGTGTGCATGTGTAAAATGAAGGGAGAATGCAAAAGTTTGAATTGTCCATTGTGTGTCTAATGCTTTGGGTCTTACCTCATGGAAGGGAGTGAGACCTGTTGTCTTCACAGCTTGGTATGTTTTAGTGCAGTAATTTTTCATGGGGTCCAACTCCAGCTCTTTTGAACAGAGCATATGGCAACCTTTTAATGTCTGTTTCAATTAATTCTTCTTGGATTTGCTTGATCTCTGTTCTTACTGTTTGTGGTCAGCAACACTCTCATCAGAAGAGACTTCCTTAGGGGTAACTGCACCGACTGGTTCTCTGAGAACTTAAACTGTTTGACCATGATTTCACAGTAAGTCTGTGTGGCACAAGTGGGATTAGGCTCCCGATTTCCCTTCCCTTCTCACCACAGCAGTCTTAAATTTCAGCTCCTGCAGAGCATCATTCAGCTTTTCACTGAGCTGCCTCCAAATGATTTCAGGTTGCTGCGGCCCTGATGATAACACACTGCTGCTGGAAAAAGGAACCCAGGTAGTGTGAGCCACGCACCCCAGCAGTGAAAGAGATTGTGCCATTGCATATGGTTAAATAAATAAAAGACTGTGTCTGTCTGCTTCTAGAGAGGAGTAGGTGAAGCTGCCATTCAGGAGACTTGAGGGTGGCAAGTGGACATAAACATAGGTGGTAACAAGCCAGGCTGGTCACCGTCATGACCCCCAGGGGGGAGGAAAGGCGACCCATGTCCTTCTCCTGTTGGGCATGGTGTTGTACTCCACCACTTTTGGAAAGCACAGGCTTTTCATTCACTGAGTTTAGTTACAGCTTCACATTTTCCTACTCCTTGCTTTTACTTCTGTCCCCTTTCCATGGCTCTGCATCATCAAGTAGCTCTGCTCCAGTGTCAGGAGGGCAGGGAGGGGGGGCAGCCCTGTGTAAATCAGGTGCCACAGCCATGGCCTGGCCCGCAGGGATGCTCCAGGAGCAGTGTAATTTGTTTCCCTTCCCGGGGAGGCCAGCACATCACCTCTGCCATGTGCTCAAACTCCACTGGCCCACGGCTTGGGATGAGTCCAGCCAAGGTGAGAGCGTCAGGAGGCAGAGCCAAGGATGCGCTGCGCGTAATCGCATTTCTTCTGGACCCTTTATTTCCTAAGCACTAAATGAAATTTCAGATTTTAGATACGTCTAGACATATACAGTGCACGATAAAGTTGATAATACATTAATCATTTTTAACAACAGGTAATATGCATAATTTATGGTGTTACAGTGCTATCTTTTTTGATATTTATGATGGATAATGCTCAGTTTTTGCCCTCATATTACTGCTTTAAATTATACCACAAGAAAATTAATGAGAAAGTAGATTTATGGCTTTCATTTGTTTGTCAATTCGGAAATTAATTGGGTGTTAATTTTAGCCGTCCCTCATCAGACCAGGTCTTTAGTATGTGTGCATTACTTTGCATTCATTGAAGCCTACCTCCCATTTACTGTGGGTCACTAGCTTTGCATACATTAAAATAGCCCTCAGGCTCATTCTCTTGATTACTTTTTGAACTGCCATGCATTAGAAAATTTACGCCTTTCTGTTATAATTATGAAAATTCTCTATTGGAAGATGGTGCTTGCATAACAGCAAGTGTACAGTCTTGCTCGGCGATGTGAGATCATATAGCAAATCCCAATACGTTTTTGTTCTAATCCTAGAAAATAGCACTCTCGACAATCTTTGTTGTGCGAGTTTCATCCTTTGAAATTTCAAGGATCCATTTTAATACACTGAATTACCTCTTTAAGCTGAGGAAATATCAAAGGATTTCACCTCGTCACTGTCTCTTTGTTTCCTCTTTCCACACATCCCGTGCATGTTCCTTCCCTTGCCTTGCTCCAGGTTTGCCTCCCCTCCTCCAAACCCCGCTGTCAGACGTGACTCAGCATCACTTTTTAGGACAGCGAAGCCTGATTTGCTCTGTTTGCTACTATTTTGGTTGATTCCTAAAGATGATCCTTAATTGCACTTTGAATCCCCTTCTCCTTTCTCCTACTCCTGCACAATTCAGCAACCACCAGTAGTGTGTAGGCGAGTGGCCTTCAAAGGGGTAAGCATGAAGTTTTATCCAAAAAGTCCCCTAATGTACTGACAGTTGATCTATAGTTAGTTAGTACATAATTATACCTAAAATACACCCTGTCAGCAGGATAAATGACGGCTACTGAAAACTCTAAAAGCATGACGGGTGTTCACCCATCTGCAATGACGAGAGCGGAGGGGTTTGTAAGTTGAGAAAGGCTGGTGAGTTCAGCATGATCTGATTTAGTTAAATCATGCCATATGTTGGGATAGCTCTCTCTAATAGTCGTGCTAACCACAAACACAGGCAAAGAGAAGTCATCTGGTCCACCTGGCTAGTTTGGACTCCCCTCCCCAGCGTTATTTCTGCACTTAGCATGGTGGCAGTCCTTGAGCTGCTCATGTGAAGCTGGCTGATTCACAGTTAATTGTGACATGGTGTAATTTAGTAAATGAGCAGCTGAACATCTGTACGCCTTCCCCCACGGCACATCAAGCCTTACCTTACACAAGGCTTTTAATTTCCACTAGTGAATCCCTTTTCTTTTACTGAACTCATGGATGGCAGGATGATGCTGCTGGCTGCCTTGCCAGCCTAGGCATGGGGTGTCAGCTGGGGGAGATGGGTGTTCTGGCATCTGCTGGGGGACATCGAAACATGTTCCTGGAAAAATTCACTACTGGTGGTGGGATGTGGAGCCTGAGGTGCTTCCCCTGGCAGGGCAGTTGCTCTAAAGATACCGGGACTAAAAGAGACAACCTGTGAGTGGGGCAGGGGTCTCCTGGGAAAGCTGTTGGGGTCCTCATTGTGGATCACAGGAGTGCCTGTCTGGTGCTGCAGGGTGTTTGTCCCTGTGCTGTGGGGAAGCAGCAGCTTTGCTCCTGCTCTCTGTGTTCCCTTGCTGGTTGCACTCTGGAGCTCGTTTCATTTTCAAGAGGTAAAATCCTGTCTTCGTGGTGTTAACGTTGTTGTGGAATGCTTCCAAGCAGTTGTTAGGGTTTTTTTGTTGCGGGCTAGGCAGAGAAGTGCCCTAAAGATATTCCTGAGCCTGTTTTGGGGAGCTGCTTTTGACAAAGAAGTAGAACTTTTATTTATAAACTGTGCACGTATGGATGGAATGCCTGCTGAAGAATTTCGGGCTAGATCGTGTGATTTGATCGCTCACTAAAACTGATGTTAGCATTGACTCTTCTGCCTATAAAAGTAGAAACACATTTTATAAATCTGTGTTTTGTTTAATTTACGTGTCCTTTCATGGCTGGGCCAAGTTCTTTAAGGGCATTTATTCTGCTTCATATAAATAATTGATCAGCCAAGTTAATTTACTTCTGCCTGACTTGGTCAACCTTAATTAACTGCCCTGGAATAAAGACTGAACTTTTTGTTAGCTCAAAATCTTTCACAAATGTGGCAAAGAAGGGTTGTATTATGACAACATTTTTGCTCTAGCACTGATCCCAGGGGATAGAAATGCCTAATGATCTTTATGGGCATGTATGTATTTGTAAACACCTCCAAGTGCTAACATCTGAAATAAAATCATCAGCCTCGAAGAAACTTTGAAACACTCAGGCTACTTTGTGAATCTGTAGACCACATCGTGTCTGGAAGCATATTTAAACAGGAATTTTAAGGCCAGAAGACCCCAAGGATGTTTTTTTAAAGGTGATGATATACTTAAAGATATAGATTGGTGCTTATTGAGGAATCTTAAAAAGGCCTCACCAGATGCCTCCGTGTATGGTGAGGCATCTAAAGACATCTGAATATCAGTCCCTTAGTCTTTCAGACTTGGAGTGGGTCCTTATTCTGACAGGTGCTTCAGTCAGTAAATCCTCCCTCATGCTGACATTAAACAATGCTGCTTAGTCTTCAGAAACTATACTGGTAGCAGAATTGCAGCAGTGGCACACTTCAGCGCCCACCTCCTGCCTACTAATCTCCATGCTTAACCTTGCTCATCTTAATAGGCCAGTGGAGCTGAGCTGTGTATCGGCAGCATCTGGTCTTGGCGGTGTTACGGACTTTATGGACTTACTTTTAATGCATTAGCAAAGAACCTTTTCAAAATTAGGATGCCTTTAGGTTCTATTTTTTTACCTTTAGGTTCTATTTTTTCACCTCAAAACACTGATGCTGGAGTCATCAGAGAGATTATTTTGATTCGGGCAAAGTTCACATCTGACCTATGTTTTCTCAATTTTGACCACATCCTTAAGAAATTGGCTGTGCCCTGCTTCTCTCCAAGTGATCTGGAGGATGGTTAGCCGTTGTCCTCCTGTTGACAGAGTGCCTTCTTTTGATTTCGCTTCACTGAAACTTTGCTCCATTACCTTGAACAGAGCATACTCACCAAAGAGATGGGCCCAGCTGTAGGGCTTTGTATTTGACTGTGCATCAAAGCTAGAAAAAGTTCTGTGCAGGTTAAAACAGGAATCTGAAGAAACTGATCACTGTTCTGAAATTTTTAAACCAAGCTGATATTAAGTCAGAACAGTTCTTTTATTATGTGTCCCTTGATTTCAGGATGAAGTTTCACAAGCTGTTGTTGGTACTGCAGCCTACCTTTGGTCCCTTCATAGGGGAAAAACATCTTGTGTCACCTTTAATAATTCAGAGTCATTCTGTATCCCTCATAACATGAAATACCATAGAATTTTTATAGATATAGGAAAAAGAAAGATACTTACACTGATAATAACCCACATATTTAAGCTTTAAAAATGCATTTTTCTTTGCAGAATTGATAAGAGAATCATTCTGCTTTCTAGAACACATGAGGTGGACAGGCTCTTCTACCATTAAATTTCTTAAGTCGGAACCAGCTCTCCTACATGTCATGGAAGCAGTTGTGGAGTGTTATTATTTCTTATAATAAATCATTATGCATAACAGCTTCTCCAGCACTGTGTTGGTTGTATTCAGACCAGAATCACGGTTTGTGATACTTCACCTGGAGTTTCAGTTCAGTTCCCACAGAACCTAATTATGTTGCATAAATTCAACCTTGCTTTGCATTTTTCTTTCACAATTTTGAATGACAAACTTCAGTAATAGGCTCCTGTAAGTTCATCTCCCCTGTGCTGGGAAGAGACAATTATCTCAGGCATCCTCAGTGTACGATCACCCCAGCTCATTTAGGTGTGCTCAAAAAGACAAATAATAATAATTCTTGCAGAAAGCTCTCACAGGTTGATTTTCCATGACATGACACTTAATGATCAAACCAAACTGTGATTATTCATGTCAACTCACATTTGACTTCAGTGAAGAAATAAACAGCTTTATCTTTTTTTCCCTTGAAATACCTGTTTTCTATCAGAGGTGTTTTTAACAAAGCGCTTTTGTTTTGTACAGGCATCTAGTTTAAGTTATATTGAAGTTCGCTGCTTGTAAATTGGTGTTTTTAAAGCAAAATTTTCTTAAAGAGGTTCACTTCTGCTTTTAAAATAATTTCTTGAAAGTTCAAACATGGTCCCTTGGCAAACTGTGTTTCCAGCTTCATTTTTCTGATTGCTGCTGCCAGTTCTGCTGGGTAGGATCCGTAGGGTGGTCACAACCAGCAGAGGGGCCAGGGCTTTGTGCAGCTAAGCTGGTAACTGGCTGGGGTTCTTCAAAAGGTAAAACAGCATGAAATTTGTCATGGAAACGGTTTTCAAGAACGATGATCTTTCTCTGACCAAATACAATAAATAATCCATCTTTTTCTTAGTTCTGTAGGTTGGAAAAATTGTAGCAATTTCTACTGGTTTTTTTCTTTCCAGGAGCATTTTGCAGTCCTAGAGACAATAAATAATTTCTTGACCAGTTTGGTTGTGAATTATTTTCTGTGTCCTGGAGATATTTCGCTTGGAAGGTCAAGCCAACAAATCGTGATGAGGCAGTGATGGATCTGCTCCTCAGTTGTGCACATTCTTCTTGCTGCTGTCAGAGCTTTGCTTGGTGCTTCCTCTGACCCTACTGCTTGTTTATCCAGGTTCTCACTTCCAATTTGTTGCATCAGAAGTGCTGGAAAATGAGATGCACTTTGTCACTGTTCCAGCACGTGGCTTTTAGCATCTCTTTCCACCACAGTGGCTGCTGGAGGCACCTTCCACCAGTTCTTGAATGTGTCCTTCCTCTATCAGCTTTGGTCTATGAGGTGGGGACATGCCACCCACCATTTACTGTCGTTCTCCAAAACAGTCAAAGGCAGGAGTCTCTGGGTTTAACCCTCTGACCCAGTCTTTCCTGGCGGTCATCCTTGTCCTCATCTGCTACTGGGGTAAAATAACGTAATGCTCCATTTTCTCCAGTTGAGACCTGACTCGAATTTTGGGTGGAAGTAGAAAACAGTGATGTCAGTTCTTTCCTTCTTATTTTTCATGGGATAAAAGAGGTAAATCCTTTTTAGCAGTGTAGCATATAAAAATTGCCTTTGAGTGACTTGGGAGCTGTCTGGATTCTCACTCCTGTCTCTTCTTCCCAAGCAGCCTGTGCCATGCAGTCGCTGCCTGGTGTGTAATCCAGCCTTTTCTGTTAGATGTAAACACTTATTTAGACCTTATCGTGCTTATGGGCTTTCCTTACAGTGCTGAAAATGAAAACCACACCGTACTTGGTGTGTATCAGAGCAGGATCACGTTAAAATCCAAAAGCATTTCCTAGTGGTGTTGGGAAAGCTGTAAGTTTGTTTAGATCTCTGGAGCTTTTACAGGGGAGTTGACAGAAGCTTTATAATGAGTCTCCAAGCCCTTTTGTCCCCCGGCATAATTTGAAGATTTAACAAAACAGATTGAAAGAAGTTTCTGTAGACCAGCTGAAATTTATTTAAATGTAATCAATGTTTGAATTTGTCCTACTACCATCCATGTGCTTGGTTTACTGAATTCAAACGGGTCCTTCCTTGAAGATAAAGCATCTTACTTCTGAGGTGAGCTACCCTGCACAGGGGCATTTGGCTCACATGTCCATGTAGTTAGTGTGGGGCAGGCAGTGTGCTTGGGACACACAGCTTGGCTTTCCATACTCCATCTCCCCTGGATGAGAGGAGCACAGAGGGAGGGAGGGATGGGCTGGTGGAGGCCAGACAGGTTAATGGCGTTTAAATCCTGGGAGCTGGGGCTTTGCAGGTGGAAATACTTGTAAAACAGCTGGTCATTTTATCTCCAAGGTAGCAGTTTGCAGCTGAAAACTGGTATATGTGCTTTGTGTGGGGAGTCTTGTGCACAAATGCTGATGTTAGTTCCTGAAGGTGTGTAAACCCCAGGGGTTCTGGGGTAAGGAGGTGGGTACTTGTCCTCATCCTTACTGGTGGCTTGTGACCCACTGACACTGCTGATGAACTCCGAGTGTAAAGCATCCAGGGACAGGCATCCACCAAGAGTCAGTCGAGAGGGCCGGCTGGAGGGAGCTGTGGCTTGCTGAGATGATGTTTAGCCGAGTAACACAGGAGGCTCCTCACTGTAATGCCGTAAGGGCATCCAAATCCAGACCAAATCCATAGCCAAAAACTTGGCCAACAAGGCTAATTCTGTGAGCAGTTGTAGCAGTTCTCCCCAAATGAAAACCGATGATGTTCAGCACATCCCAGATTAAGCCTAAATTGCTTCAGAGTAATTAAAGGTGCTAATTCGGCGCTATCATGGTATGAGTGAAAACCAAAATAGCGAATGCTCTGCTTCACCTCCATGCCCTTACAGAGTGTATATCACATTTTTGATATTGTCCATCATATGTTGCCAAGAATGACTCATCCGTTTGAAAGGAAAGCATCCAGATGTAACTAGAGAAATTTAATTATGGATTCTGTGTGTTCGTTCAAAAATATTTTTTTTTTCTCTAAGGGAAAAAAGATGTTGAGCAAATAATACTGTATTTAAAAGAGAACTAACTTACTAAAATTATAGCTGTACCAACGGATAAATAAACATAAACTAGTAGCATGAACCATTAATGAAAGATAAATTGTATGAAGGAAAATGACATATGTTTACAGTTTTGGCAGGATTTAAAACAGGGCATGTCTCCTTATATACAGCAACTGTTTTAACAGCTGCTTTTTTTTTTTTTTTCCCTCCCCTCCCCTAAATTATTTCAGGTTTTTGAGTCATGATGCAAGAATCTGGGACTGAGACAAAAAGTAACGGTTCAGCCATTCAGAATGGAGCGAGCGGTGGCAACCATTTACTAGAGTGCAGCCTGCGGGAAGTGAGATCAAACGGCGAGACACCTTCCGTTGAAATTGGGGCTGCAGATTTAGCACATCTCCAGCAACAGCAGGTACTGTAAGATGCATTACAAGTTTCCTACCTCTAGGAAAAGCATGAAGCATTTAACCCCCCCTCCCAAACCCTTCTGCCAGGCAGAGGGTGCTTTTAGGACTCGCCTATGACGTTCTGTGTGTTTTTGTCTGTAGGGAATTGCATTCATTGGTGTAAAGGGAAACGTTGGACTTCTCTTCTGGGGCTCCTTTTTAATCATTCCCTGGAAACTCCCAAAGATCAAGGCTTGCTTCCGTTGCCTGAATTTGTTGAGTCTGGTGGCAGTGATTGGGTGAACTGCTGTATAAAAATAACTGGTTTCCAAAATATGTCACTGGGTGGAAAATACACTAACGTTAAGTTTTGTTTTTGCAACAAATTTTAATATAACCTAGCAACCTCTATCAACAGAACGTTTTCTATTAGTGAGGAAGGCTGCAGAGGTATCTGCTGCACAAAACATCAGAATAAATAAATAAATAACATCCATGTCAGTGCTCCTCAGCTCAGAAGAATCAGAACCAAATTGTGTGTTTTGCCATGGTATTTTAATGAGTGTATTTTCTGGGAAGTGACCGAGTTCACCAGTGTAAATTATCCACATAATACGTTTTGGCTTTTTCTTTTCCCTGATAAAATTCTGAAGCCCTCTGAGGAAATTTTACACCAAAGTGTTGGGCATGTATCATTAATGTGTTTGGGAACAAAGGCTGCAGCAGAGCCAATGGTGAATACACTCACACCTAACCCTCACTTTCTCTAATGCAATAAGGATTCTTAAAACCTCGTAAATAAGCGATTGGCAGCTGGTTAAGACTCCCCTAAGTGTACGGTGATCTTTTTAGCAGGTTGTAGTGGAGAAGAAAAAACCTGTGCTCAAAAACAAAGCAAAGTGAAGGCTTGAGGAGGAGCGGGGCACCCCATTTGCCAACCTAAGACAGAAAGCTGCCGTAATTAAACAAGTCAGAAAAATGGATGATACTAAATGCACAGACTTTGGTTGTTTCAATCATTTTCATCCTACAGGTTTTTACTTGAAGTGAGAATACCATCAGTGAGAAAATCACAGCCATGCTGAATTCATTACTGCAGTAGTCACACAAAACCACGGATAAAATTTCAATAACTGCAGGCCACAGTTGAGTAAACAGTTGCACTGAAACTTAATTCCTGTTGACTTTTCCCTCATTCTTTGCCAGGGGCACATTCTGATTCGTAGTGCAAAGACAACAGGGGTTACAGCTTTGATTAATACAGGACAGTAGAAGAGGAGTGGAACAGTAAAATATGTTCAACACAAAGGTCTTGTCTTAAAAAAGGCTTCATATCAAAATGAGTTAATTACACTGTGTTTTCCATAGGAGCACTATGGAATTTTCCAGTGAGGCTTTGCGCAGAGGGAAACAAGGAGGGGGGATCTTGCAGACATGTGCACACCATAAACCAGAATGGCTCAGACCTCTGCTCCTCCACCGCTTACTAACCCTGTGCCAGGGCTTCTCCACAGCCATCCCGAGGGCTCGTAGCCTTCCCGAGGGCTCAGGATGTCTCAGATAATGTTGTCACTTCTCATGTAATGGCTTGTGTCATTCAACAGCTGCCCATTCGGTCAATTAAGGAGTGGCACCCATTCATTCCTCCCGTCCTCCAGCTCTCCCCGAACAGTGCCCGGCACAGACCTGAGTGCTCGGGGCTGGGGACAGGATTGCCAGGCTCAGGATTGCTTTCACACAGCTCAGATTTTAGCTTTGAGTTTATTTATCCTCTGCCAGTATAGTGAATGTGGTTGGGGATCTTGCTTTTCTCCAAGTTCTTCAAAGACCTTTATGTTCTGTGTTTGAATTCTGCTGTTAATTGGTTTTGATGACTAACTTCTCCATGGAGTTTATCTTCTAGAAAGCAAGTTGATTGCAAAGTTTAAAACAGTTATTAAATAAAAAAACAACCAACAAGCCCAATCCTGATAACAATAAGAGGGTAATCAGAGCTAGCATAAAAATATCAATCTTGGTGTTTGGAAAACATTTTTAAATACTGAAAAGAAGAAAACCCCGTTGTTTTCAGACAGCTAATGCAAGCATTTACAGATACACATACAACATGGAGCATAATGTTTAGATGTTTCTCCGTATACAACATATGCTCTCAGGTCACTTAACAGAATGCGTTCTACAAAACACTCCTTCAATACAAATGAATGAGTTCTGAATTAAACAGCTATTTCTTAAGAGCATTTCATTCAAATCTTTTCATTTTGCCACCTGGCACTTGTTTTGTCTGAAAAGAAAAAAAAAAAAAATCAGTGGTGGGTAGTTTGAGCTTTCCTGCCATGGTTAGTTGTGTGTTCCCATGATGAGGGTGGCAGAGCAGTGAAACCTGCATGTACAATGGCTTGTGAAAGCATCTGTGCTGAATTTAGGGTCACATTTCTTGTGACATTTATGAATTTATTAGAACTAATAGCTTTGTTAGTATGAGAGAGGAAAACAGAAATATTTCAGGGTTTTTTTAGGAAGTTTTAATGGGTTTGCAAACTTGTAAATATTTTACCATGGAAAAGTATGGAGCACCACAGATGTTCGTATGTTTGCAGGAGCAGTGTATGGTGTGATCACTCTTGCTGTGAGTACAGGGAGGACTTGTAGGACAAGTTTTATGTTTCCCATGTCATGTTAGGGTGATTCTGCCATGCAAGGAGACAGAGAGTGATGTGATGCTCAATTTTAGCATTAGCAATCTCATAAAATGTACTGTTAAGCTGGGAGTAGCAAATGTGGGGATGAGTTCTGCTATTTGTAATAAAGCCAAATGGCTCCAACTGAGGTTTATATTGGTGAAGCAAGAAAGGCAAAGCAATAGAAGTGACTCTTCAGGGACAGCATGTCTGTGGAAGAGTTGGGTAAACGTGGAAACGCATATAGAAGTCACCCTCAGAACCAAACGATAAGGGAAAGAGAACCTTTTCTCACAGTATTTTGGCACTTGCTGGGAGTGGGAGAGGTGGCCTTCCCACTGCTGCTGACTCCACAGGTGCCAGAGGTCAGCATCTCATGGCAGTGACTGTCAGGATGAGGTGGAATGGGCTGGGGTTTGGTGACCTGCTTATAAAGTCTGGAGTAGGCGTGAAGGTTACCTGGGTAACATTGGACTCCTGAAGAGATGGAGCTGGGATTTGGTGTGGGGTCAGGTAGTGGGGCTCAGGAGCTTTGTCACAGAGTGCCCATGGAGGCAGAAGCAAGTTACAGAACAGAAGACCTGGGAACAGGGCACCAGGTAGAGTCTGGCAACATCTGTTGGCTCTTGAGGCATCATGAAAAACATCTGGGAGGTGCAGAATGGGTGTCGGAGTGACCCACAAGCTGAAGGTCAGGCTGGGCGAGGGAAGCTTGGGCAGAAGGTATGTAATGATGGGGTGACTCCTGCCTACCAAGCAGTAATAAATAAAGACTCATGGGGACAAACTGCCTTTTAAATGTTCATGATCACAGCTGTAGTTGCTTCAGTGGTTTCTGACGTCTACTCAAAGAGAAGGTTTGATGCCTCAGTCCTAGACAGTTCCTTTTTTTTTTTTTTTTTAAGCTTATAAAATAAATATTATTTATTGCATTTTATTTTTATCCTCAGGACTATTCATTAAAGTGTTCTTCACGTTATTAGCAGGGAAACAAGACTATGAATTGAACAAAGAGAATGATTACAAAGTTGAATCCTGATGTATAGCAGCAAGACTGTGCTGTGTTGCACAGTGGCAGAAATACAAACCTCTCCACATCAATAGCAAGATCCACTTTGATACCGTAACTTCAAGTACTGCCCCACGAGTATAAAACTCAGTATCTTTGTCTAATCCAGAATGCTTTTGAACTTTGAGGAGGTATGACTTTAATAGTAATTTGTTGACAGATTAGCTGCAGAGATTGCAAAGGGTTTATTTTGCAGAACTGGCAGGCTCCTATCAGCGTTCTCTTAAGGAAAAAAACACACGCTGCTGTTTTGCAATTGCTTGCATTTATTGACAACCTGCGCTGAGCAGGCAGAATCGGAATGTTTGGATAATGTAAATCTATAGCTTGTCTGATGGAGTGTAGTGTACTTTTAGGTAGTGCACAGATTGCTTGATAAAAAGGGTTACAAGGTGCCTGTGTTTATGACAAACTGGAATAGCAATACAAACGCAACTGGTATGTGGAGAAAGAAGGAGGAGGTTTATGTAAAGAATTGTGGGGAAGTTTCTTTTCTTCACTTCGTCTTTGAGCTGAACTATACTGTAATTATGAAGTGTCACTTCAAGCTTTCTGAAGAATTTAGATAAACACTAGTTTTGCCATGTGTCCACCAACTAAGGAAAGAAGGGGGTTTTCCTTGAAAAAAAACAATGGAGTTATATCCTGTTTTGTACTTTTATTCCAGAAGATGTCTGTAAGTGAAAAATACAGTTTTGTTCATATATAAAAGAATGTTTGATAGACAGAAGAAATTTGGACTAGATTCTGGTCTGTGCCCAAGTCAGGGCCTGCAGTTGGGCTGTTTGTGGTGTCAGTGTGAAGATGCCACAGTTGGGCCCTTTGGCAGTAGTTGTTTCATGAAATGTTGAGATGTGAAGTGTTAGATTGAAGGAATCAAACTCCAGAGGGAATATGTGGGTTCTTCAGATTTCGTTCATGTTCAAAGACAAGGAAAATGTACAAGAAATGGGGGATTTGGTGTATTGTTGAGAGGCTGCTTTAATTGGGCAGATCAAAAAGAAGATTTGACTAGAAAGAAATCTGAATATATCACAGTGTAAATGAAAGAAATGCCTTTTTTTTTTTTTTTTAAAAATTGGTCAGTTTCATGTTATTTCGCAAACCCGTGAGGAGGGGTTACAAACCACATCAGGAGTTTTACAGTCCCATTGATCATGATGTGGACTTATCTCTGTAGAGCAAAACTGCTAAATTAGATCCACGATAAAGTCTTTGTTTCATATTGACATAACTGGGTTAGACCAAAATTGTTTGTTAGACTTTAAGGGAGCGTCCGTGTTGAGTCATTTTGTCCGAAGAGACATAAAGCCTAATTATTAAACTGCTGTTGCTATTGAAGGAGCCATTTGAAAGTATAGATTAAACCCCGTGCAGGCTGTTGGATTGTGTTTGATTTTGTATTGTAGTACCTTCATAATTGAAGATTACAACATGGTGGAAAGATGACTGCATTTGTAGAGCTTCTGCTATTTCATCAGAGTTTGTGAAAAACAACTTTTATGCTCCTGGTAACTTTGTGTTTTTATCATTCACACTTTTCCCCCAAGTTCTGCCATCTCCCAACATTGAACGGAAGGTGACATGATGTCTTTTTAGTCATTCAAATCTAATAACTTTTAATCTGAAGGTTAAGTAGTGAGATATAAACTAAGAGACGATAATATCAATTTTATGTTCACTGAAGGGCACAATATACCTCTTTCTAGTAGAGGGAAAATTGTGCGTAAAATGTCTTTTGCTTTTCAATGGAAAAGCTGTGGCTCTGGGAGCTTAGGAATGAAGCAGCGCTGGAAAAATTAAATAAGTTTTAACATAGGCTGGCTACCTTGCCTGGATTTTAGAATCAATGATTTTTTTCCTTAATAATTCAATTTTTAGATCTGTTGTCAATGAACCATGCTGAGAACATTCACGCAGCATTCTCTATCCTCACTACTGCTAATGTCTTTGTTATAACTACTTATTGACACCAACAAGCCCTAAATTTTCTCTAACTGTTGAAGGGTAAGGGGAAACTACTACTTAGTTGCACTTGCTGAGATTATTGTTTTCTCTTTGTCTTGGTTTTGTTTTATTTTGCTTCTGAGGTCTTTGATAAATAACTGCATAACCTGAGTCCTCAGAGCACCTTGACATTGGCACCCAGAGCTCTGCTGTTGTGTGTGCTGGTACAAGCATGGACATGCAGAAGCTGGGTCATCAGACATGTAATCACCTGGGTTATGTGCACATCCAAATCCAGAAGTCCTCTGTAGGCTGTCCATGTCTATTTCTGTATTTATTTATTGTTTTACAATAGCTGCTTTTGCTTCACCTGGTGAATTAGGATCAGGCAGTAATCATTTAGGTTTCTGTGGGCTCTTTGAAGGGATGGAGCTTCTGAAATATGTTTGCTGGGTTGATTTTTAGCCTTGCATCCCTGTGAAAATTCAGCAGCGGTGTGTTTGTTCCCAGCTGTTTTTGTAGGTGTGCACTCTCCCCTTATATTTGCTTATGCTTACTCATAAGCAATAAAGTTCCACATTCAGGAGTGCTGTTTAGGGAAAGTCTGCAAAGGAATGCTTTAAAGCTGTTATCCAGCACGTGTATACACTGCAAAAGGCTTCCAGCAAGCATCAGATATGAATTAAAAGTCTATTTCAAGTGATTGATGTTACTCAGATTATTAAAGACTGTTCCTCCTCCAGTGATCATCATACTTTAAGAGTTGTTTTATAAGTGGTGCAACCACTTATTTGTAGCAAATATATATATATCTATCTCAAACTTAAAATGGTAGTGTATAAAGCACCCTTTAATTCACATGGAACTGTTCCTCGTCGTGGCTTTTAACGTTGCAAGATGCTTAAGCATGTGCCTAAATGTAAGTGCATGACTAGTCTGATTAAGGTCACTAGTACGTCTCATGCCTGTAAAATTAGGAATGTGCTTAAGTACCTTGCTGAATTAAGGCTTAAGTAATTTCACACTAATAAGAAGTTGCATGGATTGCTGATATTTTAGAACTAATTTAACTTTATTTGGAGACGCGCTGCATGTAGGGAGATTGTTTGGCAGTGCCTGAGGAGCAGCAGCAGAATTGCAGCTGTTTTCAGTAGCATAGCCCTTGATTTCAGTGGAGTTTTGTCTGACTTCAAAACATTTAAATAAGAACAGAATCAAATGCCATGGTTTCCTGCATTATGTTCTTTCTCTTGGGGAGCTCCACTGGGTATCCCAGCAAGTGAGAAGAATGTTAACAGTACTGTTGTAATTTATAACAGTGATGTTATAAATAAAGATTAGGATTTGAAGTAAAAATGCAGAAGTTGTGAATACTCTTCATGAGTTTATTTAACTGCATAGCACCCCATTAATTAAAAAAAAATTAACAGAAGGTATCTTTTGGAGGCTGAGTGTAAACAGTGACATTATATAATGACAGTTTTGTAGGATAGTGTTGCTTGTTTTGTTGCTGCGTTCTGTATTTTGTTAGCCATGCTCCCTACATTTCCAAAACATAAACCGTATTTGCAACCTGTTTTAAATAGTGCAAATATATCTCTTTTTTTCCCTATAAAAGCTACAGATTGTGTCTATGAAGTGTATAGTCTCAGACATCCCTGAAGCCTGGGGCAAGTGCAAGGTTTATTACAAGTTGGGCTTTTCAATTTATTTTGAATCATATTTCTTCTTTTTCTTTTAAGGGTTTTTGTTGGCTTTTTGTTTGGTTTGGTTTTTCTTTTTCTTTTTTTTTTTCCAGGCTACTGAAAGTAGGGCTGGTAACGTGAAGGTTGAGGAGAGTTGGGCTATTTAATCTCTCTGACAATGTGTTGTAAAACTCATCAGTGCAGTTCTCCCCTTTGCCCCCAGCACTCACAGCATGTTCCCAGGCAAACCAAAGAGAAGGATGCAAGAAATGGATATAATTCCTTGTGTTCTGTGTGCTGACCTAATACTGGTTCTCATTTAATGACCGTAGGATTGAGGACTGGGATGGTTACAGACAGAAACATCGCTGGGCATGCAGCTGCATGCCTGGAGATGGGTCATTTTTGCTTGGTGGAGCACTGCAGTTCCAAGTTTGGGTGACGTCTTTTGATAAAGCTTCAAGGCTGAACTAATTCTTATATGCCTGTTTGGGGCCTTCTTACCTTATTAAATAAAATAAGCAAGTTTTTGAAAGGATTTTGTTCCTTTCTAGCAAGAGGCATCGTTATCAAGGGGTACAACACAAATGTTTCAAATTTGGAGATGCAGAGCAAGGTCACAGTTTGCCTCCAGAATCTGAAGTAATCAGGATTTTATTTCAGATAAAACCTCTGGGGCTGATACTTAGAAAACATTACTTTTAACTGGCATTACGCAATTTGCTATGGGTCACTTAGCCAAATATTTGTGTATGGGTCTTTTTTCTTCTTTTTTTTTTTTTTCAAAAAGACTTGCCAAAGTTCAGGTGGGATTTCAGGCTTTAACAAACTCTACCTGGAAATTAAGTGCAGGAAGGGAGGGGGAAAAAAGCCTTGTCTATTTGAGTTAGGGTGATCACAAGCTAAAGGAATGTGGTTGCTGTTGGCATGCTCAAATCAAGTTTTCCTTAAATTTTCCTTGTTATTATCACCGATACCAAAAAATGTCTGCCAGGAAAGAACTGCAACGCTGCTGAAATGTTGTAAGACCACTGACTGTCTGACATTCTTGCTTTTTTCCTCCTTTCTCCAGTAATCAGTGAGATACGTGCAGAAATAGGGGTAAGGTCCCTAGCTGTTCCCAAGGACTATGTGGGCAGAGGGTGGATCTTCCCTAGTACCTTCTGGCATCCTGAATCAGCAGCAGACCCACAACTTTGGAAGGATTGGCTGCTCTCTCACGGATGAAGCTGGAGCATTTGTGTTCTCAAACCGTCATCGTTTTGTATTTCTGTTTCCACATAATTAAGTGATTCACTGAAGGAGAAAGGTCAGACAGGCACAGGGAAGGAGAATGGAACTTGTTAGAAGTAGTGGGGCCCAGCATCTTGCGGGAAAAATTAGAAACAAGATGGAGCATAGTTTTTCTCATGGATAAGAAAGCATTTGGAGCAGTCAGATCCTCACAGTCCAGTCTCAGCAGTCTCCAGGAGAATTCTTCTGGCCTCTGCTTAAATGAGAAACTTGATCTATGGATGAGCTCACCTAGGAATAGCTCTGGTTTTGGGGAGAGTGGCTGCAGTTTATATTGACTTTGTTGTGTTGCATTTCATACCCTCTCTGCTATGTCATCCCTCTTCTTCAGGCTCAGAGCAGGATGGACAGGTGTGCGTGGAAAGCAACTGTTCTGGATTTTGTTGGAAAGCTAAAGTTGAAAGCATCCAGTGTGCTGAGTGTGCAGGTGTGGGAGCTCTGTGTTTGGGACAGGGGTGCTCTGTGTCTGGAGAAACCCTGCAGTCTCTTCTCTGGAGCAGCTGGCTGTGGCATTCACTTGTAGCTGTAGGTAAAGTGCTTTCTGTAAGGTCACAGGGAGGGTTTGTTACAGCTAAACCTCCCCAGTGCTGCATTTTAGTTTCTATTCTCTCTCAATAGCTGTGCTGGTTTCTTCATCCCAGACATGGTGTTTGGGTAGCAAAAGCAGTTGTTTTGTTCAGGGAAAACAGTCTACCTCCTCGCCTTCCCACAGCTGTAATGCTGTATTACAGATCCAAAAGAAAACCCTCCAAGTCAATAAACAACAAAAAGCAGACTTATCTTTTATAGTGTTCTTGAAACAAGTGTAAGGTTATAACACTAAAGCGGGTTTTATTAAATCTAGGCGTGAATCCATATTGAAGAAATAATCCACTGCTTCTTTTCTGCTTCTTGTCTTTTTAATTAGCGCTGGCAATGGGATTGTTAGCTTTTAAGATATGGTAAATATGAGCCTATTAATATTATTGAATATAATACTCAAGAAGGTGCCGGGAATGCTGGTAACTGTTTTATGGAGGAGCTAAAAGTGGGCTCTTTGCTGTTCCACACATCTTCCTTTATGACTGCTGGGGTGAAGCCATAGTGGCAGCCCTTCTCCAGGTCCCTGGAGCATCCATCCCAGCAGGTGGTGTGGGACTCTTGTCCCTTAGTCCAGTCTGACAGGATGTGTTTGAGCCCCTTTTCACAACACCGTGAGTGTTTGGAGTTTAAAATAATTGTGACTCCTTTTCCTTGAGAAATGATTCACCAATTCCTCCCGATTAATGCTTGTTGAAGTGTTTTACTCTTGGTTACAGTCTCTTAACTTGGGCAAGGACTGGATTATAGGGGTTTAACAGTGATTAGCTCTGTTTACAGTATTTTTTTCTTGCTCTGAAATGTACGGTGTTTGCTTTGCTGAGGGGTTTTATTTTGCAGAGTTTCTGTTGACCACCTGCTTTTTTTCCTAATTGGTTACAAGGACAATTGCTAGGCATAATAAATAAAAGATATGGCCTTCCAAGGCTGTGTCATAGGGGCTGTACGTCAAAGATTCATAAACTGCGAGCAAAAATATGTGCCTCTCCCTGGGGGCAGGGAAGCGCGTGCCGTGTTCACGTTTGGGGATCCTTCCAAGGTCACGGAGAGCCGGCAATAGGAACTTCTGCAGCGCTGGCTGATGGCCTGGCTGGGCTGCAGCCACACTCAGAACAGGGCAGCCCACCAGCCCAGGTTTGCTGTGAACTCCTCTCTAGTCTTACCCTTTTTCTTTCTGAGTTTTGGAAGAATAGACTTTTTTTCCCCAGTCTCTCCATGCAGACCAAAGGCTGGAGTAGAGCGTGTTTTTAACGCTCCTGAGTCTGCCTGATCTGTGTCTCGGCAGTCTGTCAGTGGAGCTTTCAGTCCTGCCCAGGCAGGGTCTTTTGGTGCTCAGCTCTGCATATTAGGAAGTTTTTCCCCAGTGCCTGACCAAAAGTCTTATCATGGAATCATACAATGGCTTGGATTGGATGAGACTTTAAAGGTAATCTCATTAAAACTCCCTGCTATGGACAGGGACACCTTGCACTAGACCAGGTTGCTCCAAGCCCTGTCCAGCCAGGCCTTCCATCTTGGATCACCTGCATCTTGAGCTGACGTACACCTGGAGTTCAAAACAGTGTAGATAAACTCATGTTGCCTTTGCTGGGCAGGACAGAGCAGCAGGAAGTGCAGCCAGGAAGCACCTGGCTTGTTCCAGCTTCTTCACAGCTACTTCACCAAGAACTCAAGTTAAGGAAAAATGAGATTGTTGGAATCTTACTGACTACATAGCTCACCCCAGCTAAACCTCAAACAGCTATAGGTAGGATGCGTTCAAAGGGACAAAGGTAGCACTCAGAAAATAGGAAATGCCAGGCCTCAGTTAATTGGTTTTCATAGTGGAAACTCAAACTGGATTTGCATGGAAAGAACACCCTAGAATGGATGTTCCTGGAGACCCCTCACGGTAACCCATCCCTATTCCTTTTGTGTATCCAATTTCATATACTGGTTCTTCCAAAAGTATAATCTTAGCCCAAGAAAGTCTCTTTGCTGTTGTTTCCAGGCCACAGTCTGGTCTGGGAAGCCACTATCTTTACCACACCTTGTGTCCCTCCATGTCCAGTCTTGTATCAGGGTGTCCTTGGAACAAAAGATGAACCAATGAGTGTGTCTTCCATTTAATTGCATATGTCAATGATAAATCTTTTGAGAAGACTCAGACCACATGTTTCTGAGGACGCTGCACTTCAGTCTCCATCCCGATCACTGTCCCTTCATCACTCTCTCAAATCTGAGGGAGAAAACAGGAGGTTCAAAGGGGGACATGGGATGGGGGTGTGAGTGAAAATCTCATTCCATGTTCAGTGCACAGAGTCCATCTGGAACGCCCCGATAACTGCCTTAGCTGCGCCTCTGTCATTTGGAGGCCTCTGTTCCTGTCTCTGCCAAGTCCCTGTCGTCCACAAGACAAGACATCTGCAGTACATTTGTTTAAAGCAGGGAGATGACAAGCATTGAAACAGATGTTGGAAAGCAGAGCAGCAAAAGGCCTGTGCTAAGTGAATTGCCCATCGGGCCGGGGCTGTTTGATGGCTGATTACAGACTGAGCCAACTGTTCCTTCAGAGCAGGCTGCACCCAGGAGATCCCTTGGTAAGAGATGTACTTTGCCAACATGTGGTGCTCCCTTTGTCACCGTGCCTTTTCAGAGGTACCTGGGGAAAACACAGGGAACAGGATCATCATTCAAAACCCCTTAGATGAGTAACACTCTTGCTTATCCAGGCCGAATTGATTCCTGGTTACGAGTTGAACCATTGGAAAGCATCAAGAGCGTGCCTCGGCATCCAACAGCCAGTATCACTCATTAGTTTGAATGAAAAGCCTGTGCAGGCTTTATCAAAGCTGCAGAGAGTTTTATCATGATCAACATAAAACAATATTCTGTCTGAAACCTCTGCACCATATTGCCATATAAAAAGCAGCTAATGTCTAGTGATCCTTGGTATATGAAGCAATTCAGGTTTATCACAAGCTGACATATTATGCTTTGACAGCAAAGAATCCCTTTTGTACCTGATCTCATGTTTCCTAAGACCAGCTTTTCACCTCCTCTCATCTTGTCTGTAGGAGCTGATCCCCTTGTGCTGGGGAGGTAGAGCTCTTGTTAAATGAACTCATGAAACCTGGGAGTATTTACCTGTTAGTCATCTTGGGCAAGACATGAACTTGCTGAGTAAGGGAGCTGGGCTGGGGCTCAGTTTGTTCAGTCCTGTGAACAGGAGCTGGATGGAAAACTGGCCCCTAGCAGGGAAAAAGTACCCCTTCGTGTTCTCATATGTTCAACAGGCATCCCGCAATGAATGCCAAGGACACAAGGGTGTTCTCTTTCCCCAGGGTAAGGCATGGTCAGGTCCTGTACTTGCTGCTTTCACGGAGCTGGAGGGCTCCTGTGCCTGGGCTGGCACCAGTGGAGGTGTCACCAGCATACCCTTCACACTTACCTGGGGTTGCTGATACTCCTTATGCATCCAGAGATTCCACTGCTGCCTTACCTCAGGGAAGGAGAATGGGGCTCTCCAGGCTGTTTGAGCTGCCTGCAGATGTGCTATCTGCTAATGAAAGACTGTTAGGCACAATCACAATTCCATCTTATCCTGGTGGAGGGAAGGAGTTCCTCTTCTTCTATTCTATTTTTCTTGGTGATGTTCCAGACAGGCAGTAGGTGACAGGCATATGGTGGCATTTTTGGGGTATCCTGTGCAGGGCCAGGAGTTGGACTTGATGATCCTGATGGGTTTCTTGCAACTCAGCATATTCTGTGATAGCCTTGAAAATTATTACTGGGTTGCCCCAGTCTTTACAGGGACCTGAACCATTTACCAAAAGCACTTTATAAAAGGACTGGCTCCCATATGTCCGAGTGAAAAACACTGGACTGTGCTTGAACCTCCTTATATCATTATTGTTTATCCAAAAGGATGAAAGGAAGAAAGATCCAGGACACCTGGAGGGATGAAGGGAAGAGCAGAGCTCCTCTGTGCCTGTCCTGCAGATTCCTTACCTGACCAGCCCATACTGAGCCACAAATGTACTGCAAATCTTGCTGCCCAGCCAGAAGAGCCAAGGGGCAGTTTCCCTTCTGCCCCAAAAGTCACTGCCACCTACAGAGACAGGGAGCTGCACTAAGGGACTTGATTTTCAGGAAATCTTGCTGATACCGTGGTTTTGCAGGTGGCAGCCAGGGCACTGCCAGTGGTGTATCCCATCCAGCCTTTTCCTCTCCCTCTCTGAAGAGAGAAAAGTGCTCCCCTCATCTGAAACATCACAGATACTGTGCAAGAGTTAATGTCTGCCAAGGCTTTGACCTGAACACAGAATAGAAAGGGAGCTAGGTGCATGAGTATGCTTTTGGTCCTCTAAAATGGACATTCCACTGAATAATGAGGAATTTATGAAGTGTAAAAGACTTGTTATTATTTATTTAGAAGTGTATTGTTCCCAGGCTTGGGCTTACTCTTCATGGAGCTGGCTTTGTGACTTGGGAGAGCGATCAGGAGTTGGACTTGATGATCCTAAAGGTCTTTTCCAACATAAATGATTCTATGGTTCCAGCTTGTCATGCAGTGCTGGCTTTGGGCTCAGCTAGGTTTGGTTCTGCTTGGATTTTCCCAAAGTTTTGCAGAGGCCCATCTGGGCAGATGATGGGTGAGACCAGAGACCACTGTGTCCCTGCCCAGAGGTGGCCCAGGGGACTCCCCACAGGAGCAGGGTCAGGGCAAAGATCTCTACCCACATCCTTGGTGCCCACCCCCCCTCAGGGCTTCAAACACCTTTCTCCTTACTTCCTAAGATGCCGTAACTTAGGCAGCATGTGTGGATTAAGACACCCGGAGTGATGCTTGTTGAAGCCAGCTGGAAGCAGAGGGAAGTGGAAGGTGTCCCTGCCCATAGCAGGGTGCTCTGAGGTAAATGATCTTCCAACCCAAACCATTCTAGGGTTCTGTGATACGATTGTATGAGGATGAAGGAGACTGACCACTTAAAGTGCAGATTGTGCTCACATCTTCCTTCGGATGAAGCAATGGGAGAAATGTTTCTCAGTCTCATAGTTATGTTCATGGAGATAAGTTTGCTGACCAGGTACAAGCAGATGCAGTTGAAATAGGTCAGTGCTGTTACTTGTAGAAGTGTTTATTTGTGGCCTTAAAATGAAAAATGCGATGAGATCGATACACCGGAAAATATTAATAAATAATTGATTGATAGTGGAAAAAGCTCTTTCTGTAAATAAACTCCAGTGTAATTAATAGCTCTGTGTTCAGTAGTGTGCATGCAGAAGAAGCTGGGGATGCAATTAATGTGTCGGGGGCCTGAAGGACATCTGCAGATAAGGGTTAAACAGTCTATTGAAGCTGAACTCATGAACCTGGTTAAACTGCTGGACTTGTTTGTTTCAATAAAACTTTTGTCTCCACTGTGTACATATTTTATAGCATTCTAGAAGAAACACTTAAAGTCAGATTTTTAATATAATGTTGGTAGCAAAGTATGAAGGACAGAGGAGGTAACAGAGAAGGCAACTTGCTAATGCAAAAGCAGTGTACTGAAAGTCACTTTTATTTCTTATTTATAATCTACATGCACACTCTGGATAATAGATGACAACGCTCATTCAGTACTTTAACTTCAAAGCAGAGAGAAGGCATGGATGACAGAGCTGGGAGCTGGAACACAAAGGTACTAACAACAAGAGGAAAAATGCCTGTTTACTGGATTGCATTTGTTAGCACGCTGTCTTCAGATATTGTTCCCCCAGGAATAGTGAGAATATGTGCTGCACGAACAATGATTTAACATCTGAAAATGGTACTTAAAGAGTTTTCTGTCTGGTAGTAATGTGATGAAGGCTTCTGAATGGAACCTGGGGACTTCATTTCTTCTATTTATCTATATGTCTCTTTGGTTTTAGTCAGCGGTAATTGCATATTTAACCCCTTAAATAGGTTTAACCCTCTCAGCACCAACTTTTTTTTAATTTTATTTTTGGTCTCACGTCTGCTTTTGTTACACTACAGCTGTGCCGCTCGCATTCCCTGCCAAAAAACCGGAAAGACAAAAGGGATTTTGGAGAAGTTGTGGCCAGGGAAGTGCATGGAGAATAATACCAAGCTCCACCTCTCCTCCTCCCTTCTCCTCTTCTTTCTTTTTTGAGGAAAGCAGCAGATAACAGCATCCAAGGAAAGTGTTTTAATGGGATTCAGTACAGCTGGGAGCCTTACAGCAGAGGGTGAGAGGGAGAAAGAGGGCTGTAATGAGGGGGGAAGTTGCAGATAGAGCAGTAAATCAACAGTATAAATTTGCTGCTTACTTCAGCACTCTACTTCTTTGCATCTTCCTCAATTAGCACTTGTTCTGGGGGGCTTGCTTAATAGCTTATGTGAAACAAATATTAACATAAATTGTTTAATTATATCAAAATCTTGAATTCCTCCAAGACGTAAAATTGTTTTTAGCTAGGAATACATCTGCAATAAAACATCATCTAGTTAAAGTAAACGAGCTCTAAGGAAAGTCATAAGATTGTAGCTGAGCTACTTTTACAGTTTATTTTCATGGTATTTAAATTATGATACCAGTGGGTATTTTTAATTAGTGCCTCTTTAAAGTGTGCACTTGTCTACATAAGCCATTTTGGCAAATTTGACTCATTCATACCGTGGTTGCTGTAAAAGAGGCCAGCACAGCCTGCAGGAATTGGAATTAAAAGTTTCTGCAAGCTGTTGTCGACATGACCACATCTCATTAACTTAAGAAATGGAGATTATTTGCCTGAAAGCTTGATTTGACTAACAGTAATCAAATATTAGGCTCAGTGGAGAAGGAAGAGGAAAAACAGCTTCACTGTTGTGATCTATATCCTTAAGTGTTGTGTGGTTCACTTTAAATAGCTGTGGCATATTTCTGCTGTGCCAAACATAAAGGGGAAAAAATGATAAGACACAGGGCTTTATGAATAATCTAAGGTTAGTTTTATTTTCCAGTCTGACATACTATTTACCAAGTTTACCAAGGGTAAATATAATTTTTCTGATGATTCTAACATCAAGAGGAATTAATTATCTTGAAAATAGTTTCAAAGTTTAAGCACTGGAAATTGCTTATATCTCATGATTATCAACTGTTAAATAGGCATGAGCCTTAAATTTGTATCCTAGAATCATTTAACTGTTTTTAATGAAAGATGATGAGGGAGGTTGCAAAATTTTGCATAAAAGAACCAAAATAGTGAAGTGCCTTTTTAATGTGAATTCTTTAAATAGCTTGGCAAATGAAACAGCTGAGAAAAAAAAATCTGTATTTTGTGCAGTGATTAAGATATGGGAGTAGGAAATTCAAAAATGTTTGTGCTTGACAGAGTGGTAGGGTCAAAATTCAGCGTTGTGTGTTTGCCTGGTAAGCAAAGGACAATGTCATACCTAGATGGAAGCTGTGGCACACATTATTAAAAAAAAAAGGTGCAGTTAAACAAAAGAAGATAAAGTCTTGCGCCTTTTTATGTCTTTGAACTGAGAACATGTGCTGCATTTTACTAAAGGAACATGAGCCTTGAATGTAAGTAACTGGTTTTTGCATTAGGTACTCCCTGGAGGTAGCAGAAAAATATCATGTCCCTGCATGAAATGCGAATGTGAAATCTACCAGAAAGAAATATTTATGACCATTTTATGCTTGATTAGACTTGGATGACATCTGTTAGAAGACAGGGACTGGACAAAGAGAGAGACGCTCGGGGGCAAATGTTAACAGAGTTGTTTAGATGATGCTGGGGCAGGAGCGTCCATTTACTGCCAGGCAAACATAGGAATTGTGTTAGCGAGAGTGCAGCTGACAGGAATTCGCTGTGATGGAGGCAGTGTAAACTGACGGGCTGAAATAGTAAAATGCAGCTGTTGATATTCGCCGCGCTGCCACGATTTATGGGCAGGTATCGCAGCTGAACACAGATACTGTAACTTCCAGGGAGCAGATGCATTAACAAAGTTATATAAATGTGAGTCAGCTATAAAAAAAGCGACATCTTCACTTTTTAAAGTTGTTATTCCGCCAGGCTGCACTGAGAGTTGGAAGGACTTTCCGGAAAGAAAAAAAGCTGGATTTTCTTTTTCCTTTTTTTTTTTTTTTTTTTTTTTAAACTCTGCAGAACATGCTGCTCTGAAGCAATCAACCTGGTTGTTTACTTTCCCCTCCTTGCTCTAGCACTGGAGCTTTTCCCCATGCCGGATCCTGCTCTTTTCTGAATGAAATGAAGTTCCTTGGCTACATCTGCCCCAGTGCAGGGCAGGAGGGACGAGCATCCGATCCCCCTGGCCCAGGGCAGCAGCACCAGCAGCCCTTCAGCTGCTGTAAATCTTTAACTCCAGAGTTTGACAATTAATCGATGGTGAGCCTTTATGTGTTTTTAATGTTAAACTGTTGTTTACCAGCTCGACAGAAGTGGGTTTTATGGCTGGAGGTACAAACACTCACATCACTCTGGGTCTTTTCCCAGCTTTCTTTTCCTGTAAATTTTCTCTGTCTGGAATGCTTATGGGAAATGTTATTTTGTTTTTGTTTGCAACAGCTCTGTTGTTTTGATTTTGTCTGAGTGGTATGGAAAACAGTACGTCACTTGGAGTGGGTGTTTTGTCTATTGGCCATTTGGCTATTCCACGTATATTTCTCATACTTACTACATGATGACAAGGGAACCCAAATGGCATAATTTTCCTGTTGAATTTTGCTTTCCAGTTTAATAATAGTGAAAGGAAAACAAAGTTAATAGATTTAGCAGTTTTGATACTGCTCACATGCTGATAGATGCCTTTGGATTTTTTTTCCCTGTGGTTAAGGGTCTGTTTAGACAAAGGTCAGATTAATGCATATATCAGTTTCTATAATAAACTGCATAAAGATTATGTTACACATTTTGCATACAGTTGTGAAAAACTGTAATTTAAGTACCCAAGTCCATAAAAGGGTAATAAACAACTTTGGTATCATCCATATGATTAGTCTAGGGTACTTTCTAAAGTGATTTTTTTAGGCAGTCCATAACAGAAGAAATAGCAGCAGATGCCTTTTAATTGAAAAATTATCTGAAATAAATTTTGCACTTGAAAAGAGAACACGGCATTCTCCATATATCTGTTTAGCTGGAGAGATTTGAATGTGAGATACACAGATTCTTGCATAGTATTTACCATGTTGGGGAGAGCATATTGACAGACCACAGAATGCAGCTTTAAGACCAGATAATTTTTATGTATAGTACCGAAATATAAAATGGAAAGTATGATTAATTTTTCAATTTCTCTCAGCAGATATCTAATAATTGTGCGGATGGACTGCCAAAGGCTCCCATTAAAGATTTAAAATGCAAAGAAAGGTAGAATCAAAAAGATGGTATTTTGGATTAAGTAATGTAAAAAAAAAACTGTAGGGCAATAGAAAAGTGAAAAGCTACTGGCAAAATAAAAGCGTCGTGTCAACTCTCCTTGAGACAGATTTCAACATTTACACATTCAACTACACTTTTTTGTAGCTGAGATTTAAAATAAAAATACTTAGAGATTTCTTAAGCCAGCTGTGATTTTAAAATCCATTTTTGGACTTTCAGGTTTTGATATGCTTGTTCTTAACAGAGTGATGAAAAATGCAGTGTGTGACCCTGTGTTATAAATATCTCCATAAATACAGTGGCAAGGAGTGTAATCTGTTGTCCAACATTTAAAAACATGTTAGCAAACTCTGTGGCATAACATTTCTTTCATTAAGTACCAACAGATACAGGGTGGCCAGATAGCATTTTGCAACAGCTTCTTGGGAATGTGCTATTTTTGTTAGCCTTGGAAAAAGGGATGCTGCAGCCGTAGTATATAGAGGCTGTCAGAAAGGTCCAGCTGGACTTTTCCTCCTTTTTCTGTACTGTCTTTATCACTTTGCTCAGTTCCACATAATAACATCTTCATCTGAGATTGCTGTGGCACAGGGGAACTGCATTTGTTGATCAAATTTGGCTGGATAACACTGTGATCTCGTATCCTGAAGTGCGGAGATGTGCCTGGAATACGTAAGCATAAAGCTGGCCCTTGATTGATTGATTCTGCCTGTCACAGAACAAGATAACTGGATCAGTAAATACCCTGTGCACTTCAACTTCATCTGTACAATCAAAAGTGAGGGCATCATGGGGCTGAAAAACACCGAGGCATGATGGGAATATCTACATTTCAGAATGATAGCCAGGAACTTGTGAAAAGCGAGGAAGAAAAGAAAAATTTTTCCTTCCTCCTTTTCCCTGTGTGTTTGTACATGAAGAGCAGTGAAAAGCGCATTAATTTTGGTGTGCTTGCAGTGTGTCTGTGTCTCCCTGGATTTATTTCAGCTTCACATCGGTGTAACGCTGCTGCTGTTGCCAGTGGTGCTAAGCCAGCATAAGGCAGGGTAAAACAGATGAATCAGACTCTGGATATTCCAGGTAAAGCATGTTATTTGGGGTCTCATGTAAGAAGGTGACATTTTATCAGATAAATGTAATTAAGTTATGCACCTAACTGAGGCGATTTGCTGCTTTGGCAACTCCTGGAACTGTTGGGTTGAGCATCCCAAATTCAAGCTGCAGGATCCAGCTTTATTCTGGGAATTTAAATTGAATCTTAAATGAGAAGTAGGAGTGAAGGCACAAAAAAAAAGGAAAAAAAGGTAAAAGATGACGGGTGGCAACATTTTAATTAAAAGGCCACACTTTTATCCAGAAAACGGAATATGAGCAAAGCAGGCAGAATTTTTGCTGTGTTTTTCCAGAGGTTCTTTTGGGCTAGAAAATAACTGCCTTTGCACAATTTTAAGAAATTCTGAAGATCAGTGTTCCCCTTCAAAAGTGTATGTGTGTGAGACACACTGCTGAGAGGGCTAGCCCGTCCATCTCCAGCCTGGCGTGTCCTTTGTCCTGCACTTCACGAGGTTTGTCTCAATGAGATGGGGTGACAGAGCGAGGAGAAGCCTCTCAGGGCACCTTCTCCAAAGTTTTACAACAGCGAGGTGTGGTCACCTGCCCCGTCTCCTTCTCAGGGTGGTATTTGGCAAGCACAAGTTGTTAAAGCCACGCAAGCATTTGCCAGGCAAAGCCTGTTGTAGTCCCATAGCATCTCACCCTCAGGTCTCTCCTGCACACCTTCCTGTGCAGGGTCAGGTGTCTGATCCTTGTGGGTCCCTTTCAACTCAGTTTGTGATTCTGTGGTTCTCTTATACCCTGTGTAACTGGATAAGGCAGCACTAGCACTGAAGCAAATCCTTAGGCTCAGGGCTGCAAGATCGGGTAGTTCCGGGAGCAGTTTATTACAGTGCTTTCGCTTTTAACTGTTTTTACAATTTATTATGAGATTTATGTGTGGTGTTTAATCTGGCATTTCTATTTAGTGCTTCATTTGCCTAAGACACAGATAACACAACTTTCTGTAAAGCACTTACGTGATTGCTTCAGATACCTTGGAACTGTGAGAGGCAGGAGAGATCCAGAGCCCTGTGGTGGTAACTGGAGACCTGCTTAGGCCGTGCCATGCTACTGCATAAACCAGCTTAAGCAGAAAATACTGCCTGTTTTCCTGTTTATGTATTCTTCTGCGTCTGGGACCAGTTGTATCTGGCTACAGTTTCAGTATATGTGTCGCTCCCAAGTACAGTACTGAAAGCATAAGATGGTTGACTGGGCTCTCTGAACTATGATTGTCTCTCTCTGGATTTTCTGGCATTCCGTATGTTGGGGCAGGTTGCAAACCGTGTGATCAGGTGCTCTGCTTCCTTTCCTTACCTATGTGGTGACAAAAGGCCAAGTACTCAATCCTGAGGAGGATACAGCACTTACTCTGTGCTTACTCTGGGTGCAGCTTTCAGTACTTGGTTGGAGTACCATTATTGTATGATACTGACATGATTTGCTGGCTGTTTTGGATAAATGGTTGAAGGAAAATTCAACAAATGGTATGAATAGTCTTTTCCAATGTGATTGTGTATCTCATTTTCCAAGATTTCCTTGGGAATCTGGATTTTTTTCATCTAGCACCAGTCTTTTTATGGAGAGGGTGTTTTTTCTTTTGGACTCAGAATGACTTGGAAGTCATAGAAAAGTCTGGTGTGGCTGTGCACCAAAATTGCTTCCCTGTCAGAGCCTGTGCATGGCAAGCTTTGTTTGGAGAGAGGGTTTGAGGTTGTCTCCTAAGGGTCACAGGGCTTTACCTTTTGTGGTGCAGCGGATTGCAGCTTTGAACAATTCCTTTCTAAGAAATTGGACACGGGTGAGTTGCAGTGGTCACGTATCTGTGAGGCTGCACACCTCCAGTGCTTCCTGATGAGCTGCCCGGGGAGCCTGGGCACAGTTCTGCGGGCTGATGGCCACGGCTGCCCAGGTGGGAGCTGGAGGTGGGTGGTGGCCGCAGGTACCTGATGTGCTCGGAGCTGTCGGGACCCTCACTGTCCATGCAGAAGCAAGCCTCAGGGCAAGTATCTCTGCTGTTTGGCCATCATCTGGGGGAGCCACATGTGATGCTTGTAATCATATCTGTCTGTGAGGGGGCTGCTGGAGGAGCTGGGTGCTCCCTGCGTGAGCTGACATTCTGCAGCACCGTGAGTGCTCGCCAGATGAACACAGGTGCTGGAGAGCCTCTGCTCCCAGGGAGACAGTGAGCAGGAGCTGAAAGCTGGAAGGGAAACTCTGCTTTGTACTGGCAGTAAGAAATAGAAGAAATAAAGAGTTGCATTCTTCTCACCCAGCAGCTGCAGTTATAGTAAAGGGATGAGAAGCATCCTCTGTGCTTTCTCTGGAGAAACTGGAAGAGATACCCAAGTTAAATGGATACCTATAGGGTGTGATGACCAGAAAATTATGTAAGGACTTTTCTTCAGGTTGTGGTGGATCAGACCAGGGAGATTCAGCCTCGTGGGACATGTCATAATAGAGAGGTCTGGGCTATAGGCAGTCCTTGATGGCTCTTCACATTCTTCGCGTAACAGTCGTTCTCTGATTTATGGCATTGGTGGAACACACTATTGAATTTGTTGGTGTGGAAATTAGCTGGAGCAAATAGACAGCTAGCTGTAGCTTGTGGCCTTCTTTCCCAAACAAAGTAATACAACTCAAGGGGAGCTTTAAGCAAAGTCCAGCTATTGAATATTCTATGTGTTAAATATCGAGTAAAAATACAAAAATGGATAATATCTGCAGATTTCAGACAGTTGGAGTTGTTTTGTGTAGAAAATATGTGGCAAGGGTTTATTTTTAAATGTTGACCGCTGCTATTAGGTATTTATGACATTGGAAACACAACAGAAGGCTAAAAGCACCACAACAGCCTCAGGTTGGCTCAAATTGGCCTGTAACCACAACTTGAAGAGGGAGTTTTATCCAACGTTTAATGCTGGAAAACATCTCACAGCGCTTCTCAGGGATCAAAAGCTTTGCAAAAGTGGTCACCACTACCCAAGCAGTGTGGAGGATGCCGAAGCAATGAAATGTAGGAGTTTCAAGTGGCCAGGATTGTTCTAAATAAAGTTTCCTGGGGAACAAGAACCTTCCTTTCTGTGTTATGTACCTCTGTCCTTGTTCTTTTCTTTTCCCCAGTCCTTCAGCTGGGTGGAGTGAGAAGAGCAATTTTTAGGCAGTTTGCAGGTTGTTTTTATGAAGCACCAATGTGAGAAAACTCCTGAATTTGACGCAGCAATGGAAGGTGGGGCAGGTTCATGGCTCTAAGGGTAATTCTGAACCCCTCCACCATGGGCCTTGTTTTCTTTGGCTGGAACATTTGACAGGGCTGACATATTTATGTACAGAACTAGTATTTAGATTGGAATTTTACACTTATGAATGATGAACTAAACAGAACTCATTTATGTTTTTCCTTCCCTCTGTAGCTTTCTTTTTTTCCTCTTATTTTTTTGAAATGTGAGGTTATGTGTTGCAGACAAGTCTCAACATATCCACCCTGTGCTTGACCACCGGAATTAATAAGTAGCCACATTCCTTGATGATTCTATAGGGATTGGAAGCTAGGCAGCCGAGTTTGCTATGCAAGAGAGTTAATAAAAATTTTCATTGCTGGAGGAAAGCTTATATACAGTAGTCTGTTTGTCCTGTATTTCAACCACCTGAGTCAGAGCCAAAAAAGCAATTGTCTACTACATATTTCAAACAGATGCTGAGGGGTAAAAGGAGTGACTAGAATTCGCAGCAATAAAATGCTGGCTCTTTAAGTTCCCTTGAAGGAAGTGAACCTATAAAATTTTTGCTGCTGACTTGTTTGTCCAGTTCTTTGAAGTATTTAACATTAATTTAGTCTGCAAATCATTGCCACCTCAATTTTTCATTGAAGTATCAAAGCCTGCTAAACACATAACCTTGGAGTGCATGAAAACCCCTGATTCCTTTAGCAGATATATTCATTTAGCATTTACCCATTTGAAAATTTCCTCCAGACTCTGGTGGTGGGGTACACTGCAGGTATTTGCAAAGGAAAGCTTTTTGAAGAAGTTGCTTGGTTTTTTTTTAAATGACTGTTCATTTCACTTACAGTAGGTAAGTGCATTTTAAGTGGTGGTGTTCCACCCTTTTGTGTTAATAACAGCCATTACTGCTCTGCATCAGAAACCGAGGTGGGGAGCCAGGATGGTTGTGTTTGATGGAGCAATGGGCTCTGCAAAATTATTAGAGGTAGTAGGTATTCAGGGGAAGATGTGCCTGTCCCGTGCTCACCTCTGAGTGCAGGAGCTGGGTGAGAGGCTGTGATTGCATGGGCTGATGGTGCCTCAGGCTGCAGCTCTGTCTGCCAGCTGTTCCTGGCCTTTTGGGCTGTGCCCAGGATTTCTGAAAATAAGAATAAATTGATGACAAGTGAAGGTGAAGGGACTGTTTTCCATGTCTCAGATATTCTGTCTTCCAAGCAGTCTTCAGGCTCAGACCAGCAAAATGTATGCAGCGGTCATTTTTGTTGCCTTTTTGGCAAAAAAATAGCAGATTATTCAGTAAGTGACGGATACACTGGCAAGTTTCTGAAGTTAGGTATTGCTATGAGATCCTGGTCAACAACCTCCTCATAGGGGTCTCTTTCTCAGTTTTTTTTTAAATATATTCTCCCTTTTTGACTTCTTCCTCCTAAATGTAAGTTTCTCTCATTCTCCAGGACCTTGTGCCCTGGGGGATAGGAAGGAGAAGACCCCTGGTCCCACCACTGTGGGTTCCAGCAGAGCTGTGCCCTGCCTGGCACTGCCCACAGCAGCACTGCTGGGACCCAGCGGTGGCATGAGCGGAGGACATCAGCTGTGAGGGGAAGCTTAAAAAATGCCATCAGGCTTAACTTGGGAAAAAATACCAACACAGAGGGTGTCAATTGAAAACCAGCAGGGTGGGAAAGCTGCTGTACTGTAGTGGGAATGCAGCAGCCTCAAGGCCCTTTAAATGATTGGTGACACACTAGAGATATTGTTAAATTACCTTTTTTATTGGTTCTTGAGTCTTATGTCTTAAAAGACTATTCTTTGGAAGAAGTCAAGAGAATCCTTATATTTGGTTTAGATATAAACCTGAGATACAAAATGTGGATGTGGATCTGGACCTGAACTTTTCCAGTGTCTGGGGAGTATTTCAGGCTGGAATTTTGTTGTGAGACCTGTCTTTGCTTGTGATGGTCTGGAGGACTTGGGTGTAGTGTTAACCTGCAGCACAGTCAAGCTTCAGCCAGGGATATTGGTATTTTGGCATATTTTCCCACCAGACAGGGAAATAGTGAAGTGTTTCTGTCTTAAGGTTGTTTGAAGATTAAAACGGTAATTTTCTGTTCTGTTTTCAGCACCAAAAATTGAATACGAGGATTTACTAATTTGTAAAGTGACTAATTAGATTAAAGAGAGGACCAGAAAGTGTTTGAATTATGGTAATAAGCAACAAAAGAAAATATTTTTTTGCATCTAATTCAACTTCTAAATGTTCAGAACTACTTGTCTGTTTGTAGTTCATAGTATTGTTTCTCATCTCTGTGCTTTCATTGCCCCATCTGTAAAATGCAGATGGTGGACAAGCAGCTTCTTAATTTTGTTGAAGGACTTTAGGATGATTTTGAAGGGGGTGTGTGTTGCTAGTAGTTTGTAAGAGAACTTGGGGCAAAGGCTTAATAAAGGATCGCTGGTGAAACACTTTAATTCAAACACTCTGGTTAAGACTTTCTCTCCAGCCTGCATGGTCCCATATTTTACATTCACTCTCAGCATGGACTTCCTTTGCTGAGGGTCCCATAGGTAAGCCACGAGAGCAAAATATACTACAGGGCTTCATACCAACACTTGAAGTGGGAAACTTTAACCATCCGGCTTAATTTTTCATGGCCATAGAACAATAGCCGAGATTGTGTTGTGGGTACAAAGGTGGCCAGCAGGACAGCCCCCATTAGCCCTGCACAGGCAGCTCTGCCCCCTCCTTGGGCTGGGACCGAGCTGTGGCCCATGGTGGCTGTTTTTTGTGGCCCATGGCTGTTTCTCTCCTGCATTGGAGCAGGATCACCGTGGTGACACGATGAAGAGGGCTGAGCACGGTTGCCCGCGGAGCCGCGTTTTGTATCTGCCTGCTGGGGAGCAGCTGCAAGCAGAGGAAACCAGTAGGGATAATGGTGAAGCTAAATGGGAAGAGAAGATTTTTTGAACCTGAAAAAGGCTGTTTAGGTATCATAACCCCCTTTTCAATGCTGTAAACCCTTTGAAAGCAGCCTCCTCTTTGCTCTGTGCAGCACGAAGCATCCAGGTTGGCTCTTCGGTAACAGCAGCAGCTCACTATGGTTTTTGTAGCACTGTGGAGGAATGGGGAGAATTTTGAAAAAAATCAAAAAATCTCAACTGGCCAAAAAATGTCAGCATTTTTCAATTCTGTATTGACACCTGAGCAGCAGGCTGGCATCTACAGAGTGCTGAAATAGCTGTGAATTGGTAATTATGAATTACAGCAGGAGATCACTTCAGCTTAGTGTTCCCAAAGCCTGAGAGATCAAAAGGTGCCAGTGAGAAAGGTAAAACATCGAGTGGCAGTGAATGTGCCAGGCTGCCTGAAACTTAGTTGCGCTCTCTTGTTTGTTGTTGAATTTTGTAAGAGGAAAAATTTGGAAAAAGAGAATGTGGGTAACATTTCTATTGAGGCATGGGTATTTCCAGGAAAATAACAAGGATGTGAAGCAATTGCTGGGGTGCTTGTAGGTTTTTATATTTTTCTCAGTTTTATCCATTAGTTTACCTAGTAGAGCAGTAATTAAAGGCAAAAAAGCGGTAAGAAGCAGTAGGAGGGCGGGATTTTTCCTGCTTGTTTTTCCTTAATTTTCTATCAAATGCAGAGCAGTACAACCATTTATTTTTTAAGCTGCAAAAGTGCCCATTTCCCTTTTTTATACCCTTTTCTTTCTACCTGTCATTTCCAGGAAATGGCAATGTCAGATGATATATTTGTGTGTCACGTTTCAGCTCAGTCTGGGAAGGGGTCAGTTATCCCTGGTTCACACATACCCAGGTTGGTATCTCCCAGGCTTTTAAGAGCATCAGTAGATAAGGATCAAGATTTTTGAAGCAGGGGATATCAAGGGAAACAAAGGATTTTTGAGCATGCATAGAGCCCAGGCATCACGTCCAGCCGCTCAAAAGGTCCCTGGAAGAGTGAAGTTAATCATTAGAAGAAATGGTCCAATTTTAAGGTGGCAAAACCCTCCTTTGATTTGCCAAGCTCTTATCCAGGGAGGAGAGCGGTCTTTGCTGAAGGGCATCCTGTCTGTCTGGGATGTATCTAGTAAAAATTGGAGATATTTTTCACCACTTTCAAAACCCTTTCATCGATTCCCCGTATTATTGGCAAAATAAGGGTAGTGGCAGATTCCTTATAACTCTCTTTCCCTTCTGCATCAATTATGCGTCTTTGTGAGGCAGAGCTTTGAGTCAGTTCCCCTTCATTTTGCTCTTCTGGTCGCTCCCAGGGGAGACAGTCTCTTGGTAATAGGAGCTACCTCAGTTCAGAGAAGAATACGGTTTTGTTCCCTTCTCAAATGACACATGACTATCAGGCATCTCATGAGTTCTCTGAGTGGGCACATGAATTGAACCTTGTAGGAGTCTGGGTGGTTAATGGCCTGGTGGGTAGGAAGCAGACACTCGTTGCAGGTCTGGGGGATCTGCCTGGCAGAATTAAAAGCTGTCGTGGTAGTGATGGCCTTTTACCCTCCCGAGCTGCCCTGCAAACGTCACCAGTGCCGCTCGGAAAAGGAAACAAAGTTCACCACACAGTGGTTTAGGGGATTTTTTTACTTTTGTTTTTGTTGCTCAAGTGTTGTTGTGTGGGTTTTCTTACAGAGCAAGCACAAGAGATGTTTTAATTAGCCATGGTAGAATTGTTTTTGAATTTAGATGATTCTGTTTATTAAGGACCTGGGGCACATTGACAGGGCTGTGATCCTTGTGTCTCAACCTGGCTGCTGAGGCAGTCTGTAGTGCTGCCGGTGTCTGTGGACAGGGCTGGATCCCAGTGCCAGCGTCAAGTGGGGATTTTTTCCTAATATGGACAGTAGTCCACAAGCAACTGGACGAAGTCCATCAAACGAACGTCGCCAACAGCCAGTAGAAAGTTTGGCTGTGCTCTGCTTGGACCAGCCCCGAGCTAGAGACCAGAAGGTAAAAGGCTTTTTCACACCCTAACTTGACATCTCATGGCCAGCATTGATGTACTGAAGGCACAGCCCCAGGGATGCTGACAGGAGGTGTTGCCTGCTCACCACTTCCTTCTGCAAATAGCTGTACAGTCGTGGCTTTTGCAAAATGAAGCTGTTTTGGTTTGCTTTGTTTTGTTTTGTTTTCTTCCAGAGAAAGCTCAGAGTAGGAACAGAGCAGGCACTGGCATGCCTTTCTAAACCCCTTCCTTTTCTAATTTTTTGGAACATACTCTGTTTACTTTCTGGCCTAATACTGATGCAGTGCAAGTGTTTCCACTCACAAAACTTCCACTTGTCCTAATTTTGACAATGTGAAATTTGTGTATATTAATTCTTATCTGAGTTCTCAGTGAGTTGCATAGCCAGCACTTTAAATGGGCACTGGCAGCCCGTTCCTGGCCAGCAGTAAGTACTAAGTTTGTTTCTAAGGAAAATATTGTGAAGCAAAGGGGGGTTTTTAGTTGGTTTGTGTTGGTTTTGTTTTTTTTTTTTTAACGTCTTGATGTTCTGTATTAGGCCTACACTGTTTTTAAATGTGAGCATGTGTTCCTTTTCTTTGATGTTTTTCACGAAGAGGATTCTTCCACTTTAACAAAAGGCCCATGTTCCTTTTAGGTTGTTTTATTCTGCTAATGACATTGCTTACTCAGATAAATAGGTATGTGTGTGTACATTTAAAATGCAACATTCCCCTTCAACACACCACGGATACATAACAGAACTGATCTTCTGTAGTGATCTCCTGTGCCAGAATTTTCCTGTTTTGAAATTAAAATGGATTCTCCTTATCTTCTCATAGCCCCTTTGATCCATTGCCTGTGGGTGCATAGTGGCACTAACGACAGAGGACGGGAAAGCTTCAGCTTTGCGTGGCATCATTAGCTCCACAGCATTAGCAGCATCCCTGTGACGAGCTGGCCGTGCTCCTGGTATGCCAGGAGAGCAGCCTGCTTCCCTACACCTCCCCTGTGCTAGATGCCAGCTGGGATTCTCCCGCTGGAAGGGTCCTGTGTGTTCCTGGCATGTGTTTCTGTGTCACCCTTCTGTTTTCCCTGACCCTGTCAGTGTCAGTGGGAATTCCCTGCAGTGATACCTGCTTTCCAGATCTTTTTCTTCCTCCAGGTAGCACATAACTCCAAGGACTAAACTTGCAGGTTAGACCTGGGTTCACCTGTGCATCAGCCTGTTCCTGTGCTGAGAGTTTGCATGTTTGGGTTTTTTTCCTCTAATTATTAATTCACTCCAAAGTTTGTCATTTGTAGGTGGTCACAACTAAGTAGCTTGAACCTCTCTGCCAGGGCTTTGCATGCAAGTACTGTCAAAACTGTTCTCAGTGATGAGTCAGTTCCTTTTTTTTTTTCTCTTTTTTCTTTTATTTTAATGACGAGTATGCAGCTAGTGTACCCATTAGAGCGTGCTGAGAGTTGGCATAGAAATGAGGATACACATGTGTATGTATCAGATGCTGAAGAGCAGCATTCGTGTTATAAATATAGCTCGGCTATATTCCTTCTTACATTTCAATTTTATAATCCGTTCCAGAAGATTTGGACAAAAATACTGTAGTGTAAGAGAGCATTAGTTTCTGGGTTCTTCAAATAATAATTCTTAGTAGAGAAACTAGTAAATAAAGATCTGAAGATGGGCGAGATGACATCTTCCCTAGTTCTAGGAATTGGACTTGGGGTATAGATTTATGCAAGGTAAAATAAAGGACGAGTGGAAGCAGGAGCAGAACTGTATGTTTTATTTTTTTAGTTTATTGCTAAAATGTATGAATAGTCCTTTTTTGTTTGTTTTATTGGTGTGATTATATATGATCTATCTTTACATGTATACTTTTTAGACCTGGTGGGCCCACTGTGATTAAATGTTTGCTTTGAATACGTGTCCAGCGTGTTAACTTTTAACGGTGGAAAGTTGTTAAATTCATTTTTATACAAGAGGGGGGGAAAGAAAAAGCGGGGGGAGGGAGGAAAGAGGAGATTGTTAAATGTATGGAAACTCTTATTGGCTGAATTATATAACTGAATTCATTCAACATGCTCAGTGTATCTTGTTCTCCTTTCAGTATTGCCACTCTGTTCATCACCCCTTTTAGTGCTTTAGGCATATGGTGTGCAGTACATCCAGGGAAGTGTCAACAATATGGCATATGTTATACATACTGATCTTGATACACCGTAGAAAATAATGGGCCTAACTTTAAAAGGCACGGTGCTAAGAATAGAGCGTGCTGCAACATGCAGACAGTGAATCCGCCATGAATGTCATGTTTGAAGACAAAAAGAGCTGTATTTTTCATTACTTTTGTGGCTTGGTTTGTATGTTGGCGTTGCTGCAGATTAGAAATGATGGTGAGATGAGCGCAGGCGGGATCTTTGCCCGCGTGATGCTGGAATTCCAGGCTCTGTGGAGACTTGGGGGTCGGCTTGCGCAGGGGTCGGCTGGGTCGGTGCGGGCAGGAGGGAGCCGGGAAGGCAGGGAGCTGTGGGAGCTGCCTGCCAGCGCTCCAGGGCTGCCCCTGCGAGCCAGGATGGGCCTGGCAGGGACTGTGCTACCGACATCCATCTGCGGGAAGAGGGACAGGGACGGGGGATGTCCGGATGCGCTTGCAGGAGTCATTAGAGGGTCGCATTAGCTCACCACTTAGCTCTGTCTCCACGCTGTAAATGAGCCTGCACAAGCAGATTGCAACGCTTACATTAAAACCACACCGGTGGAAATGAGTCTTTCCAAAGACTCTTCCAAGGATCTGCCCATTAGGATCTGACTGCAAGATCAGGGCTCTCATCTGGACTCACAGCAGTAAAACAAAGATGAAACGCTCTGTTTCTCATTGCTGGATCCTGGTCTTACTTGGCTCCCCATTTCTCAGGGAATCTTTTGTCCCGGGAATGCTCATTTTTAAATTAGAAAAAATTTAAACAGAGGGTCCTTTAGAACACTTGTCCAGAAAATTGTTCTCAGGAGTTTCATCTTCAAAATCAATGATTCATACCATCATATAGGTGCATGTATATCTGTATGTCTGCATTGCTGTTTATTGTGCTGCACTGGCCTGGCTCGGGATCTGTAGCATCTGAAGTGCAGAGAAGCAGTGACTGGAGAAAGAAATAGCATCTTCTCAACAATGACCAAATATTTGTCTGTTATCTCTCTGGCCGTTGTAGTGGTTCTTGATATCTGCAGAACTGAGCAGATCACCACCCAGATAAAACAGCACAACAAAATATTTATTTTTAAGCTTAGTTGAATGCTGAATGTTTGGTGCAAGTTTATGAGGGTTAAACATTAATAGCAGATGTTGTTAATGAATAGAAGGCTTGAGCCAGCTTCTGAGACCTTTGAGTTAGTACATGAATTTTCTGGTCGATGACAATACTTGTAACATGCCTAATTATGAAGTAGTGTTCTAATCAAGCCTTGAATAACTGAAGAATTTCCCCTCCTCTTTTGTGGTTATTTCAGTGGCGCACACACACACAGATTGCTTCAGTGCCTGTGCTTTTTCTTAGCGATTTTTCTTTTCTTAGAACATTCATTGAGGTTTTTCCCCAAGAAGCACACGTATTCACGCTGAGTGTCGGTGCAGGGGCGCACAGGCACAGAGGGTGACACGTGCACGGCACGTCCCCTCCACCCCGGCCCCACCAGCAGCTGAACTGGTGCCAGCCTCTGAAGTTGTTGTCCCAGTTTGTCACACTTCCAGGTGAAGTACGTGGAAGTTATTATAGGTAATAAATATCTCTTTTTTTTAAACTTATTGCAGAGGCAGTTTTTCCCCTGTTAATGAGGGTAATTTGACTTGGTTGAAGGATTGCAGTTCTTAAGAATTAATGCAGCAATCCAATTCAAAGATTTAAAGAGATCTAAGATTTTTCACAGGTCGTGTGCTAGTGAATGTGCTCCTATCACATAGCAGCTAATGGACTTGAACAACAGTCTGTCATTTACTGTTACCTCAGTGTATAGCAGCTTTGCCCTTGATAGCGAGTATACTTTCCCAGCAGTGCAGGTTATTTAGTAGTGCCGTGTATTTGTAACACTTTTAAGAGACAGTATCTGATTTCTAACAGCCCTAATTACTGGATAAAGTGAGGTTACCTTTCTGACTTTCTTAATTATGTGTTTGGATCCTAATCTGTGCGAGCCTAAAGTGGTTTAGGCTCTAATAGCTGACTCCTCATTTTTTTTTGGATTTATCTCTTTGTATACACATCTGTAAAATAATTTCTGTGTTGCATCTTCCCGGTATCAATGCTCAAAGGTTAATTCTATAAATATGGAAGTGTTAGGCACTAGTGTCCATAAGGTCCCCTTGCTTTTAGGGATCCGTTATTACCTTTTCACAGTGTTTTGTAATGACTTATTTGTAAATGCTGTTGGAAATGCTCTAATTTCTTGATCCTGTTATGTTCCTGGATATGAAAAATCCTATTGTAAGGTAATTAGAAGGATTCTCTTCTATTTAAATGTGTGTTCTCTAGACAGTGTCACTCTATACTCTGCACACAAGAACCTTTGTTCCTTAATTAGAAAAAGGACTAGAGCTCATTAATTGTGGGTACAAAGTGATGTCTGCTCAAATGGAGAAGCAATAATACAGTTTAAATAATGATTGATCCTACATTTTAAGTCTTACACTATTTCGTACTGATAGTGATAAATAAGCAACATATAATGCAGGTTGCGAAGCAATGTGTGAAGATTTTTATTGAAAAATCTCTTTTTGCAAGGATAAACCTGTGTCGGGCACAATAAATAAAGGAGGGATGGTACATACACGGCGTCTGCCATTTAGGAAAGTCAGCATTTGTCAACAGAGCACCGTAGCAATTGCTGAGATAGTGGAGTTCACTCCACCCCATACTTTAGAAAATGAAATAATTGTGAGAGCTGTGCAGTCAAAAGCAGTTTGGATCTTGGCCTTACAGAGCTATTATTGTGATGAAAAGAATATTTTAATTACTCCTCGCAAACAGGATGAGCTATAAATGTTTGAGTATTTTGCAGGGTGTTTTCTTTTGGAGACAAGTGTACTTTGTTCCCTGAATTTTACCATTTCCCTGTCATCCCCTTGGGAGGAGAAGGATGGGCTTGTGAAGTTCTAAGCAAGACCCTTCACCAGAAGGCTTTGGTTTATGTGGTGGCTACAGAAACAGGGTGGGCTGAGATGTGCAGCGAGATGTGCACCGCAGGGTGAGTTCCCAGCAATGGCCCTTCCCAAAAATCAGGAGCAGGTTGTGATGAGCTTGGCGGTTCTGCCGCCAAGGTGGGATGCCAGGATGGCGCCTGTGTGGGTTTGGAGTTTGGGTCTTGTCAGTTGAGGCTAGGCTGGGCTGGGCAGAGCAGATGGTTGGGGGTGATGCCCCTGGGGCTCCCCAGCCTGCAGCTCCATCTCCTCCACAAATCCAGCAGGGCCCATTCCTGTCCTTGCCCCACCTTGTATCAAAGACTTAAGAAAGGGAAAACCTGTCTAATTTTCTAACCCTAATGAAAACATGCATTAACATGGAAAACCCTTTCCCATATGAAGAACAGGAAAGTTGGAAGATGAGGCTTGATTTCCTGCTGTATTTCACAAATCAAAATGGTAAATGCTAGACCAGGGTATATATTACACTCAAAACGTATTGGCATGGAAAGAACCCCGTGAAATATGAGGTTTCTTGGTATCCTTCTCTGCTGTATTCCTCTTGGTGGGAAAGAAAAATAGTTTTTAAAAGATAAAAAACCTGTTCTTCAATTGACTATGCAAAAATCTTATTGCAGTATTTATTCCAAACCTGCACACATAATGTTCAGTCAAGGAGAAAACAGCAAAAAACAGTTGTTGATGGACTTAGGCGAGAACTGGATTAAATAAGCATTAGTCTACTGAAGCTGATTACAGGAATATGAAAATGCAGTATCTTAATGGTACATATTTTCATGTGGCAGCTCAGTTGCCTTTCATTTTGCAGCTAATATGTCTATTCTTATGAGTCATTTACTTCTTTAATTACCTTTTGCAGGCAAGGCACCATGGTATATTAATGTGAATGATTTTTACTGCCAGTTTATCATACAATGCCCCAGAAGTTGAAAGGCGTAATTGACTTGGAAGAGCAGCTCATGAAGGAAACAATATTTAGTTGACAGTTTTCCTTGTACTCTCTGTTGACGTTTATGAGTTTACACTATGCTAAAGGAGTAATAAACACAATTTTCTTTCAATAACAGGAAAGAGTCGCTTTTAAAATACATTTGTGGAAAACAGATTTGTTCATTTCTTGAATAATAAAAAATAATGTGTTTTCAGTGATGAGATGTATATAAGACTGTCAATTGAATTAAACCTCGGAAGGTGCATTTATAACCTGCCTTAGAGCGTTAAAAGATATTAGGGTGCATATGAATCAAATCAGTTCGATGGATATTTAAATTATACACAGATTTGGATAAATCATATTCAGATCTGCATGTTAGATTATTTGGTGGCCTTCTCTTGTCATGGAGGGCGAAAGTTTGAAGTGGGAATTTGAGGAATGGAGGCTCTATTTCTGTGGATGGAAGAACACTCATCAGAAAGCTCCTGATAAACCCCAATTGGAGGATTACTGCAGAAACTTTCTATAACTTTCCTAGAGCCAGAGGCTTGAGGAAGGTTTAAAATCAGCTTTGCAATCCGTCAAAGTCCATTTTCTCCTGGAATGCTACTTTTATTGAAATGACCTTGTCAAATCGCAAATTCTTTTTCCCAGGCATCCCCAGGACCGTGCGCAGGTATGATTAATCATCCCATCCCGCTTTAATTAATTTAAAGGCGCCCATGGCCGGGGCGGGAGGAGACGCCGGCTGGCGAGGACAGCGCTTCCCCGCTCGGCTTGCAGGGAGTTAAACTTTTCACAGTTTTCCCGATTGTTTGCAGTTCAGCCCTCTGCAACATAATGAAAGTTTTCGAGCCATCTGTTGTTAAGCTGGCGGTGAGCAAGGCCAGTATATCCAAACAAAGTGCTGGCCTGCTGTAAACTGAACCTGTCAGTTTAGCATAGCTGGGCTGACCTCCCCGGGCGCGGGGCAGCGGGTACCAGGCACTGGCTGCCTGCTCGGCTTCCAGGGGAACTTCTTGGGGGGACCGTGTTTACTTTTTCCACTTAGTGTTCCTCCCACAGGCTTGGACTAGTTTATACTAAATCTTTAAATTGACACTGTTCTATTTTTTTTTTTTTTTTCCTATTCTGAACTTTCTCCTTTTTTTCTTAATCTTTCAGGCCATACAGAAAAAATCTATTAAAACCCCACAGTGGCTGGAATTTGAGCTTTTAAGGAGGTTGTTGGGGGGTGGGGGGGTGGGGACAGGGGACAGCACAGGACAACAACTTTTGTGTTTCTATAACTCAGTGTGTGCATGTGTGCTGGCGAGATTCTCTCTCAAAAGAAAGAGGCATGTTCCCAAGTATCCCAGCTTGCTTTCCAGCTCCTATTGTTCCCTTTGTTCTGTATTATTTAAGATCAGTTACTCATTTGCTTCAGAGGATTGGGAATAACAGGCAAGGTAGAGCAGAGCAGCCAGTGTCTATTGTCTTCCTGGGAGCCACAGATGCATCCAGAGTGGCTGGAGCAGCCTCCCTCCTGCTTCTGTTTGCTTCTGTTCAAGGGGTTGGTAGCTCCAGCATAAAGTACTAGAGAATTTGAAACTTTTTGAGTGGAATTGCCACAATCAGACTTTATTTGCAGGGCTGCGTGGCAGGGAATTGCTTTCCTTACTCGTTCGTATCAAATACACGTTAGTTTGGCCTCATCTCCTCTGCCTCAGTGTGCTTGTGCTTTTTCCAGTCTTATGTCTCCAATTGCCTTTCCTTTTTCCTTCCTCCAAATATGTTATTTTATTTATTCTTTTATGTCTGGGATACAACATATGTCATTTGTCGGCTGGTATTCACTCAATACAAGTGGTTTTAACTGTTTTTTAGGCTTGGCAACAAAACTTGAAGTGCCTGCGCCAGGAAAGTGACTATTTGGTATTACCTGTTTTCAGTGTTTGTTTCTTGGACTAGACCTACAGTAAATACCTTTATGCTACCACTGCTGCCAAATTCAGTCTTTGCTTTTTACACTTGGTGCTGTACCTGCTCACTGGTCTTTGGCTGGTTTCAAGTGTGTTTTACTTACCTCATGATTCTTGGAAAGCAAACCTGATCGTCAGTGACCCCAAATGCTGCAGTTCTCAGTCAGGAGAGTTTTGCCTGCGGAAGAGCTGCTGAATTTATGCCGTGTGTGAAACCAAGCTGTGCCTTTGCAGAAGTGCATCGCAGCTAGTCTGTATCTTCACAGTGTGGTGATGTACTGGAATGTATTGGAAGCTCTGGAAAAAGCAGTAAAAGTACTTGGCCTTTCCAGAAGACCCCTCCAAGGGCTTGTGCCGGTGCCCACCAGAGGGTAGGAGTGCCCAGGGGAGAAGGGGGAAGGAGTATGACAGTGGTGAAAAACACTCAATTTTAAATTAAAATGACTGCACTTACGAGGAAACCCCATCCAGCTCTAATCTGTTTGTAAGGTGACTGACACATAAAGTGCTTTTTGTTTTAAGGTAGAGGGAAATGCATTCAGGATAGAGTTTCTGGTATTAATGTCAGGTGCAACGCAGTGCATGCTCACTCAAAAAGTCAAGCAGATAACCTTGGCATTTAGGGACATTGCCTTATATAAAATGAAATTGTATTTTGTTTTTAAAAAGGAGGACTACATTAAGAGGTCACCTATTAGCTGTGTTTTTGCTAGCTGTCTGAAACTCAGCTCTACTGTCTATTAAACTCAAACCACTATGTAAACATTCCTGTGTTGTTCCTGGTCTCTACAATGGCCAAGGGGATCAGGTTTCACCTGCCTGCACATCTTCAAGCAATTAAAGCAATTAGCTTGAAGCCATTTCACATTCAAGGTCTACTGTGACATTCAAGTCCAGAAGAAGTCTAGGGGAAAAGTAAAAAGAAGAGTATAAAAGGCTGCGGTGCAGCACAAGCACACAAATAACCTGTGAGGGGGATTTGGACTTTACAACAACTTCCAAATGTGGTCAGGAGGCTTCGCAGCAGGCAGGCAAAGTTGCTGCTGAGAAAAGGAAAAGATAAAAAAACCTCACCTAATGATCTTTAAATTATACCCAAGTTTTGTACTGGGAAAGGAGGGGGAGGAGAAATAAATAGCAACATGATTTGTAACGATATTTGTGTGGAATAATATGGCATTGGTCTTATTTACTGGTATTTCTCCTGGCATGGACATCATACTTTTCTTCTCATTTAGGTGGGGATTTATATTTGGTGTTTACATTGTAAAACTACACTCACTCTGGCTAATGTATCCCTTACAATGACATTCAGCTCAGAGTTTAGTGATTCCAGCAGTTAAGTCTTGAAAGCTGCTATTTTTTAAAAGGTTGGAGCAGATTAGTGGTGACCTTAAAAGATTAAACTAGTACAGTTTAAAGATAAATAATCAGCCTTTAGCACATTAGATAGCTACATAAGCATGACAGAAGGTGACTTTCTTACAACAGTTTCAGAATCCAGGCAGCATTTTTACATTTGAAACTTGACTAAGGCAGGGAACAGTGGTTTGCAGAAAGCAAGACATAAACTGATTGCACCACTTCAAATTGGTTAATACAGTTTTAAATCCACAGTTTTCCTGTTGGTTTTATTATTGCAAGGAGGCTAATTTTAAAAGCTATGCCTGCTGCAAGAGAAGATCTTGCTTTGCCATCCCGGAGGGTGTTCTTAATCAGAAATAACCGCAGGCTAAATTATAATGTGGAATCCTGCTGCCCTTTAACCTAACACTGCTGCTCGTTCAGTGTTTGTTAACAAACAGCTCTAAGTACAAAATTGTTTGAGAATTACTTTTTCATTATATTTGCTGACTTCAATTAGAATAAGAAGCTTATTTGGGGAAGAAAAATTAAAAATGTATGGGTTTCTAGAGAAAGTTTCAGCAACTGTTTCCCGGCAAGTGTCGCCTTCGGAACATAGCTGTGGACTCTGTGGCACACATAATTTAATTTAAATAAAATTACCTTCTGAACTAATATTTCTCCACTGGTGGCAGAGGCAGAGCTCAGGAGCATCCCAAGATTCAGTCCTTTGAAAGATGAGCAGGCTAAAATGGTGGCAGGGGCTCAGGCCAGGGCCCCTTTTGCACCTTGCTGGGGGATGCAGTTGCTAACAAAGAGGCACCAACTCCCCATCCCTGTGGTGTTGGGGAGGGCTGGGCTATAGATGCGAGTGGCACAGTGTCCTATTTTTATTTCACTTTGAATAACATGTAATTGAAACGTACACTCGGCAAATTAATTGGTGAGTTGAAGGTAAGAACTGCTGAGTTAGTAGAGACAGCACCAGCCCTGTTCTTTTTTCCCCCTTAAGTTTACATGCTGGAGCGGAAACGCCGCGGTGCTCAGAAAGGAGGTGATGCCTCTGTAAAGCAGATCTTTCCAATTTTATTTTTTTTCTAGCTTAGTCTTCTGTTTCTATGATCTGCCTTTTGAACTGTTTTTGTGGCTGATCAGTTCCACCTAATATGTCTCTTGATTTCTGCTATTGTAATACTCAGACGACATGCTGTTCTCTTCATTTTTATAAGCTTTAGATGCTCCTGCCTGTCATACTCTGGCGGTTTATCTTCAGCGTCTGGATTTGCTTTCAGACTTGCATGTCTATCAAGCTGCTGTTGCTTTGAATGTGAGATCAAAAGAAGATGAATTCCAGTAAAAAATTTCCTTGTATGAAGAAAAGATTGGGGGCCTATGTAAACATCCCACTGACAGCTCCCAATGAGTTATTTTAGCAGAGCATTAGCACCCAGAATGACAGACAGTCCAAGACTACATGCTAAATAACAAATCAGTCCCTTCAGTGGCAGCAGCACGTTGCCACAACAGCAATAGATTTTCTAAAGGAATCCTGTTCCTCTTTTTTATTGAATATGGCTGTTCGACTGCTCATCTCTTCACGAGCTGCCTTCGAGTGCCAGCCCCAGTTTACTTTTTCTTGACAATATCTGTGTCATGTCACCAATATGACAGCAGACAGGGCTTTGATAATTGGGTGGGGAGACGGTTAGTTAGTCATCTCCAGTTAAATAGGTAGTTTGTTTTAGGGAGGGGAAGGAGACAACGAAGGAGGGGTGGCATCTGCTGGAATGCTGAAGTTACGCTTTCGGAGATGCTGGATGCAAGTCCCTGCGCCCGAGACAAGTTGTATTTTTTGGGCGGTTGTTTATATTTCAGTTCACGCAGTTAGAGAAAACAGCTCTGCAGCCCGGCCAGCCTCCCGAGCCGGTTTCCAGAGCAAGTCACAGCACTGTCGAGGGGTAGGAACGTCAAGCTTGGCTGGACTTCCGTGCAAATCCGAATTTGCCTAGATACAGAAGCGAGGTGTGCTTCTCGCTGCTGTTTGGTCTAGTTGGGGACATAATTAGTTCTGCCTGTTTCTGCTCACAGATGGGGGAGGTTTAATAGTGCAGAATCGCTAGATTTTTGTTCCTGGTGTAGTGCTAAACCCAACTTTGAGATTACCTGTGAGCTCCGGCTGATCTCACCACTTCGCAAGGGAAGAATTAGGGAAGGAATGCTTTGCGGTTTCTTTGTCATTTAGTAAAAGCAGAGGTTGCTACTGTGGAGGCAGAGCCCGGTGGCTGCCGCGAAGGGCAGTGCTCCAGCGTCTCCCTCCAGCCTGTGCTCCGGCTGCACGGCACTTCCTGTTTATTCAAACATCTTTTTACCATTCTTCAGCCCCCGCTTCACAGAAACAGCCAGAAACATCTCCAGCGCGAAGACGGAAATCTAAAGGCAGACAGTAAGAGCTCACTCTGTTAAACTCTTCATTTTCTCTGCGAGCGCTCAGAGGAAAGGAGCGTGCAGGCAGGGCTGAACTTTTAATGCGCTGCCTTGCGCAGGCAGCTTGGAGCACAGGAGAGGGGAATTGCTTTGGTTTGAAGCAAAAGCAGCTAGTTCAGGTTGTTTACTGCGGTGTTGACAAGGGTGGGGTTTTTGGCATGGCTTTGGAGAACCAAAGGAGGACCGAGTCCTTTTTTGGGGTGCTCGTCACCTTGCGATGTCCCTCTGGCACGGGAGCAGCCGTCCCTGCTGCTCGCCGGGTGTTGCAGCTTCTCCCTGCACAAGTGCCAAAAATACCTAAACAACAAACCCCCCCAAGAAAGGGAAACGTGGCTGCTGCTCTGGGCAGCAGAAGTGGCACAAACCCACCAAGTCGCTTTTTTGTTTTCCACAAATTGTTTGCATCGTGGTTCTGGCACCGCATGCGAACCAGCCTCGCTAATATTTGTACCAATTTCATGCTAATAAAAATCAGGCTGCTGAGACAAGCATGGCTATTATCTCATTCATATGACTATTGTTTAGACCTGTGATACTACAAAAGGAAAGGGAAAACGTGCTCACGCCGGGTAATGGTTGTTAACTTCTCTCGTGAGGGATTTTCTCTGCAGTTTTTCAGTATTAATGATTGTTGTATGAATGGTCTTCAGGGGTTGTTGGAAGATAGTGTAGATCCTCTGGGTAATCCATGTCACAACACAGATGCTGGATTTTTCCCCCTCTGTTCAAGTGACTTAAAAAAATGCTTGATATTTCTCAGTGGTTCTCCCCCCTGCAAAAGTTCACTGAAATAGCAGGTAACTTTTTTTTTTTTGGCAAGAATTCGTGGTGCTTGTGTAGTGTGAAACATAAGAGAAAATGGAAAATATGCTGCCTGCCCTATGGAGAAAACCCATCCTCCTTGAGGCTTTTCCTGCTGCTCCAAGATTCAAATAGTCTTTAAAATTTTAAACCTTAAACCCCCATCTTCCTAGAAAAGAGAGCAAGAGAGAGAGAAATCAAGCTGTGTATTCAGCCAAACCGCAAGTACAACAAACATATTTTGAAAATATATTGCTAGTCTGGCTTTTTAATGTTCAGAAGTTGTTCTACTTCGCAGAAAAAAAATGGTGTTTGCAACTGCCTTAAGGACAATTTGTTTAACAGTAGGAGTAATTGCATGGGGAAAATGGAAAGAGTGACTGAAGTTATTTACTCAGATGTTAGTGTAGGTGTGGGGCAGAAAACTCTCTGTGGGAACAGTGGGCTGCTTTTCTTGGTATCTTAGTCTATTTGATGACCATCAAATTTCCCAGCTCACTGGTTTTGTTTTTTCTGGATGGCATGTTTGATTATTTATCAGAAGGGAAAGGGAGTAGCTGAAGCAAATAAACATGTGACCAAGCTGTGTTTTGTTTTCCACTCAGAAGGCCATGCCCTTTAACAGATATACAGAAAATAATAAACGTATTGTTTTATGGTAAAAGGAAATTATGTGGATCATTTTCTTCAGCAAGGCCATTAACCCCTTGTGTTCAGTGGTCTCCGCCTTCTGACAGCTTGTTGGGCTTGCAGCTGGGAATTAAAGGCACTTAAACCCCCCCCTCTTGCCTGGAACGTTTCCATGGATTACTGCTTCGGCCCTTTGGATTTGCTGGATTTATTGCGTAGTCACACAGCCCTGGTCATCCCCCTGGACCTACTTGGGGTGTGACTGACTCAACGAGAGGTGCTTTGATTTTTCAGAAGGGTGCTGATTTCCAAAGAAAACCTTGGCGAGAGATGCTGGGATCTTCCAGCCTCCAGTGCCGGTGTCTGTGCAGCGCAAGGGGTTGCAGCTGTGTTTGGTCCGTTACAGACGGTGTCAATTTATGGGATTCTCTTTTAAATGCCAGGTGTCTAGCATGTAGTGTGTAGTGTTTCCTTTATAATACCAGCTTTGGACGATGTTCATTATCTTCCCTGAAAAAAAAAAAAACAAAACCAAAACAACACCCTATAAACTAAATCACTGTCAGGAAGTAAAATACAGGTTTGCCTCATCTCCGGGAAGCATGTTGCATGCTTTAGCTGCTTTTATGGGATTAAAAGAAACAAGTTAAGACTGTCATGCACATGAAAGGAAACTGAGATGTGGTTTGCTTCACATTGTGCAGGTAGGTATAAATTTAATAGACTGACTTGCTTTCAGAATCTCTCTTTGTCTCCCCAAGTCGCATGTCAGTTCCAGCGCGTTGATGAGCTCTGCGGTCCATAATAGCGCCTGACTGCCGCTGCCCCGTAGGTGCCGGATCGGCAGGAGGGTCCTCCTCCTCCTCCTCAGGGATGTGGCTTTCCTCTGAGGAATGGCTTCACATCGAGAAAGGGAAAATTTGCCTGACATCTTGAAGTTGCGTTCGAGCTTGTCCATTCCTGATGGGTCTGGGCAGGAGGAGGTGGATGCTTCGCCTTCTGGCTCCAGGGGGTCAGCACTACCTGGAGAGCCCAAGTGGATGGCAGGGGCTGGAGCTGGGGGTTTAGGTTTGAGGGAGAAAAAATGGCAGTCGAAATAGCAGGGAGAGGAAGGGCTGGCAAAATAAGGACCTGAAACTTAAATGTGATATGAAGAAGAAAGAGGAAATGAGCAGCTTGGGGCCAGGTGACATGGACAGGGGCTGGGCTGATGCACGTGGCTGGCCCCCCTTTCCCAGAAGCTCCCTGAGGGTTGAGGAGGCAAAGGGTGGGCTGAGGAATGGGCTTTGGGATCAGAGGTGCAGGACTGAGGTACGTGGAAAGACAGAGGAGCAGGAGCAATTACATCCTGTTGGACCTCTCCAGCCCTGGCTGAAGTCCTTGGGCAGAAGCCAGTGAAGGACCTGTCCATGCGGGAAAGTGTCCTCCCAGCCTCCAGCAATTGAAGGTTGGTTCGTGCCCTGAAGCATAAACATTTGTACCTTGATTTCTATTTCTGTCTTTCCGAAGGTAAATGCTGTAAATGCTCTCATGACTATCACTGCAAGTGTCTAATCCTTTCTTTGCATCCTCCCCATGCTCTTGGCCCTGGTGATTATCTTGTGACAGTAAGTTCCAGAGAGTAATTATGAGTTGTGTATTAAGAAGGGGAAAAAAAAAATCATTTTATCTGCTTTAATTTTTTTGGGTGATTGTTGCTTCCTGACTTCATTCAGTGTCCCCTTTTTCTTGCATTATGAGAAATGGCAAAAGTACCAGATGTACCCTCTCAGGCCAAGTCACAATTTGTGTACTTGTTATCATCTCCCCTCTTACTCATCTCTTGCTAAGCTAAACACTCCCACCCTTATCAATCTTGCCTAGTATCTGCTGAGGCCTCTAATCATTTTTGTCTCCTCCATCTGAACCTCGCCTATTTTTGCTTTACCAGGATCTGTTAAAATTAAGGTTTTTACAAGCTGTTCTAAATTAGATTGTGCCATAGAAGTGCAGAGATGTGATTTGCAGCCTTAGTTTTCGTGGTTTGGGCTGTCCCAATGTTTTGCTTCCTTCATTCACCCAACAGCAGCGAGTATCTGATGGAGCGTGGCGAGATGTCCACTGTCAGGGGCCGTATTTCATGGGCCTCTGAGTACAAGTTTGTCATGCAGTGTTTTGGAAAACAAGCTTAAAATATGTTCCCTGTTTTGTTGACCACACAGGGAAGCGCGCAAGCAGCTGTATGCAATATACTATTTATGTCGTAGCAACAAAAAGGCCCTCTTCCTTCTCCCCCCGCACCTTATCCCTCTTCTCTTCTCTATTAAAAAATATGAGAACTTCCCGTGCTTTTGACATCCAAGAAAAACGCGGCTCAGCAGTGAATACTCCTCCAAATATTCAAAGGTCTGGTTCACTTTTGGATAAACACAGTAGTTCAGAATCTGATCTCGAGCCTACAGAAACGAGCTGAAAATCCCATAAGATTTTTTTCATCACTCAGGCACAGTTCAGTTCTGGTTCAGTTTGAACGGGGAGCCAAGATTTGTATCCTTTCTCGTTTTACCAGGATGTGTTGGCCCATCCCTCCTTTCTTGCTGGTACAGACCTCTACATGCTGTGAGTCTTGGCATGCCAAAATAAAGAGAACCATTTTTAATGTTTGGGATCTTTTTGCCAGATACTTTATAAGTGGCTTTGATGAGTCCTGACTGTGACTCTTTAAAAGAGGGGGACAGAAGGTGTTTTTGTGGTGTAGCCGCCTGAGGATTTCATTTATGCTTCAAAAAAGGGATTTTTGTAGCCGTTGTCACTGTTGTAGCTGGTTCAGGGTTTGCAAGTTCCCAGTGTTGGCTGAGGTTGATCTCTCACCCTGCTGTCCCTTGCTGCCTGCCCCCTTCATCCCTGTAGTGTCTCCAAGTATTGAAGAAAATAGCTCACCCACCTTTTCCCCGAAATTGGAGGAGTTAGTGAATAAATTACAAAATAGAAAATGGGTTTTTTTTGAGGCAAACTCTGTTTTCCCCCTGTGTGGTTCTGGGTCCTCACAGACAAGAACCTTGCCAGCCATGGGATGGGCTGTGGGATGGCAGGGCAGCAGCATAGAGTCCGTTCGTCCTCCCACCGGCAGGAGTAACCTCAGTGCCCACGAGGAACGAAGTGCAGCAGAGCTGGGACACAGGCAGCTCCACCCTGTGGGTTTGGAAGAAAGGGTTTCTGTTTCCAGTGCTTTTTTCTGGAGGGAATCTCCTTAACTGGTAGCCAGGATCTATTCCAGAGGAAAGAAGCTAAGCCTGCTGGAAGAAAAATAAAGACTCATCTTCTTTCCTTATGACTGAACTATTCTAGGAGATGTTTCAGCATGAGGCACATTGCCAGCTCCCTTGCTCCAAGTCTGCCCCTGTCACATCAGGGACAGGATGTGAGCCAGGGTTTGTGCATGTGGACCTCAGGTCCCTTCTCTTTTTCCAGCATAGGAATCACCCATTAGTCAGTCAGTTGTCCAGACCAGTCTGCTGTGTCTAAGCAAAGCCTTCATGGCCAGCTGACCATTTTATTGGGTGAAGGATTGCTGTTGAAGCTCCCCTGCTTGACGAGCTGGCTGGTAGCCCTTGGATGGAGCCAGCCTTGCAGATTTGCTGCAGCCAAGTGAGGCGCTGGGTACAGACAACCAGCAGCATCTCCCCAGGCTCAGGGCATCCCTCTGCTGCACCAGTGGAGCTGGGAACAGGGTAGGTGGAGGAGGATTATTTAATAAAAGAAGGAAATAGAGGATGAGATGGGGATGGGGGTTGTTTGAATCCAAGGCTGTTGAGAAGAGTGGACAGCAAGAATGCTTCACCAGGTTATGTTGCATCTTAGCTGTGTCCCACAGCAGAGCCCCGTGTCCTGTCTGTAGCTATCCTCAAACTTCCCTGCTGCGGTGCCAAGAGCAGTGTTGGGGCTCTTGGCTTTGTGTCATTCTGTGTGTGGCACAGGGGCAGGGTGGTGGCAATGGGGAAGGGAGCATGTAGCAGCTCATTTCCCAGTTCTGGAGGAAGATGGAAGAGCTGGGCACGAATGTCAGAGGGAATAAGTGCTGCAAGAACATCTGCTTCTCTTTTTTGCATCTTCTACATTTTATTCCTCCTCTTCATTTTGGTTCCTTTCCTATTCTCTAGTTGGTTCATCTCACCTCCCCCTGTTCTGTTCCTCCCAGAGGAACAGCACTACCCACTGCTGTCGCTTTGCACTATTTTTTATTTTTTTCCCTTTGCATACTGCTCCGCTCCTCGCCGGTTTCCACACATTGTGCGGCTCCTGAGCCTGCCGGAGGAGAACTGCAGCAGGGCTCCCCTCCAATGTGTCTGCCTCCTACCACCGCTCCTCTACATCTGCTGCTCCAGGAGAAGAGAGTGTCGCAGGAGAGGAGGTAGAGGAGGCAGGAGTGGGAGAGACATGAAGCAGCTCTGAAGCCCGGGTGCATCCGGGCTTCCGAGCTTCAGAGCTGCATCTTGCCGCTCTGCTGGGAGCAGCTGTGGAGTGGAGCGGGGTGTGAGGACAGATGGGAGCTGAGAAAGAAGAGAGATTGCTGGCTGAATCTAAATTCCCCCTCGTCCCACCCAGGAGAAACAAAGGTACTTGCCTTGTGAGACTGAAGGGAAGCAAGAAGCCCTTTGGGAGGTGGGCCATGCTCCGCTGGGAGAGGCACCTGGAGCTGCTGACCGGGCGATTTCTCAGTGCCTAAAGGCAGCATGAAATTTGGGGAGAAATAGACAACGGGAGAACTGCATGCCTGCTGCTGCAAAGCCGTGCTTTGCCCAAACCTCAGTGGGGAAGTTGAGCAGCAGTGGTAGCTTGTAGGGGTACGGCTGTCAGAGGTCAACACACAAAGTCTCGCTTCTGAAGTCTGGGACCGACATAGTGTTTTGTTTGCTCCAAGGGCAGATTTTGCCCTTAAAATTTCTCCCTTCTCATCCCTCTCTGCTTGTTTTGTTCTGTTTTGATGTTCAATGACCATAACTGAAATAATGGAAAGAGTATGATATTGGCTGGCAACTAACTTTCAAGATTGATTGCTTGGACACTTCAGATGGCTGCGGGACCACCTCTGATTTCTGGGAACTCTTCCTTCCTCTTTTCTCAAGTTGCTTTCCCGATAAGCAGGCTTGTCCACCTGGAAAGGCCCAGAATCCTTAGCAATCTGTAAAAACACATGTAATTTTGTTTTGTGCCCTCCTTGCAACTTCTGGGTGCATGTTTATCCAGACATTTCAGAGGCAGCCCATTCATTACTGCACAACTGCCCTGGGAATTGGCAGCCAGGCAGGACTACCCTTTCTTTTGCATCCTCATGGCAGTTGCTCATCTTCCCACCCTCCCATGTACATACCTTTCATATATCCTGAAGTTCCCTGGATTGATCTTTCCGTGCCTGATAAACCTCAGGTTCAGAAACAAGCTTCTCTTGGCGTTAGAGCCAGGCCTGTTATAGCTGTAGGTCATCATATTTCATTAATAACTGATTGATATTAATACCAGTTGGAGCAGATGGGAAGGGAGGAGCTGGAGCTCTTTTTCTTCGGTAGGAATAGGATGATGGAAAAAAGTTGGAGTGTTGCTGCCTTGTACTGGCTGCAGTGGTGGAACAAGTTAGCAAGAGGCTCCATGCGACTGGATCCTGTTTCTGTTTTCCTTATGTACTGACACTGTAAGCAAGTATATGGCATTTAAGCAGCATGTCTATTTTTAATGTTCTACCCTCTTTTTCCAGTGTATTTCCCTTCCCCAGCCCCGTTCCCTCATCAGGAGTTTCTGGCCACATGAAGTCAGAGGCAGGGCTGCCTTTTTAGCCTTCATCAGGGCTTGCCCAAAGAGGATGGTGAAACTGAAAGGTCGAGGTGCTTTCATGAAAATGTCGAATTACAACAGTAACTGGGGTGGTAACAGTGCCCAGTGTTCTGGGCAAACAACAGCTGGGCAAACAAGTCACGTTCTGTCTGTCTTGCAATAAAATTGTCTTGGTCATCTCAAATGTGTACTTTTTTTCCCCCTCCTGGTGCTTAAGTGGTTGGGAAATAATAAATGGTTGCCACTTCCCTAAGCACAGGGAGAGGGCTTTTCAGTGGGGTTTCCCACTTACTCTGTGAATGAAACAGGCTTGATTCATCTCACGGTTGATGTACTGTTAACATTTTTCCTGGGTTAGGTGTCACCCAGTGTTGACTCTCAAATACCATTCCAAGTTTGTGCAATGTCTCTCAAGTGCTGTATTTCAGTTGCCTTTTTACTGATCTCTGTTTTACACTAGAAAATCTTCTTATGTCTGGGTGATTTCCTAATGGATAAGAAAACACCTTGGGAGTTCACTTACTGTATCTTGCATTTAAGCAAAGGATGACTTGGCTGGTAGGCAGCCTTTCCCTGATGTTGTCCTTCCAAATCCATGTTCATAGTGACCAAAACCCATGGAAGATGCATTTGCTGGGGGATGCTTTCCTTTCTCTTTTTTTCCAGTAAGTGGGAGGATTTCCCCTTTGTGTTTCGGTGCAGAGAGGAGGATGGTTGCCGATGTTCTGTGATTCACTGCTGGAGACCAGGATTGGTGTCTGGGTCTCTGGGTGTCCCAAGAAGCTTTGTCCAGGCTTGCAGGCTCTTTGAGCAGCGCAGATAATGTGGCTGCTGGTAATTACAGGCCCAGATATTTGAAGCACCTCTGTGGTTTCGGGGGCTCTTGGCATCTCCACCTGCCCATCTCATGAGGAAGCACGCTGTTGTCTGGATGCACAAACACGAGCTGGTTTTTAACGGCCCCTGGCAATTGTTCACTTGCAAGCACGTGGCGGAGATTTAGGATGTAACTACGGCAGTGAGGAGGAATGTGTGAAAAGAGCTTGGAGATGTCAGAGCACCTGCTTCTGAGGAGAGGGCCACGTTAGAAGAGCTGTTGGCTAGCAGTAAACAGTCCTGGCACCCTTGTTTCAGGACTTGGCAGCAGCAGGAGTTGAACTGAATCCAGCTTTACTCTCTACTGCCTGTTCAGTAAGTTGAGGACAAGGCAGATGATTAAGGAAATGTGGGGAAACTGCTACAGAAGCTTTTGGAAAGATAAGAGACTTTGGTCTCCATGTCTGACAGTCTGGCACTTCTCACTAGCATTGAATTCACATGCAAATCGAAGGCAACATCTACTCCCACAGGAAGCTTTATTAATGTACAGGCCTGCTTGTGAATCTCCGTGCTGATGAAGGTTGTGGGACTGACTTCACTCAAATTAATTTCCCTGTCTATCCTCGCCTGAGCACTGTGCAGCACCGGCAGCCTCAGCAGGGCTCCCACGCTGGCATCCAGGGATGAGCTCCGTGCGGGAGTGGCACTGCCTGGAACCAGGGAAGGGGGTAGAGGTGGGATGCTTGTTGGCTTGGATTGTATGGGTGTCCACCGGGTGTGAACTGACATCAGCAAAGTAATTCCATGAAGGCAAACTCCAAGCGGGCTTGAAGTATTTTGCGTGTGAGAGGAGAGGGTCAGTGTGTCCCAAGCCGGCCGTCTTTCTTGTGCATGTCCTGTCATGTGTGAGGAGTATGGATGAGGCTTGAAGTGGCAAGGACAGGACTTGGTCTGAGGTAGGAGGGAGGAAAGGCTGAGCAGAGAGAAGTACAAAGGCAGAGGGATGTGGGATTGCTGGCTTCACTGTACCACCAAGGACATGGTAGCTACTTGATGCAGACACTCAGTAAGAAGCATACCTGAGCTATAAACAACCTTCCACATCTTAAACCTGAGCTCATCTGATGCTCAGCTTTTATTGCTGTCAGTTATTTGCAAATGAAAAAGCAAAATCTTGAGAGGAGAGGTGGGAAATGCCATTTCAAGCTGCAATTGCCTGAAATGTCAGCATGTTGCCACCTCACTTGCATCTGCCTTGTTTTTCCCTTTGATGTTCATGTCCATCCTGGCTGCTTGTATCCCTGATGTTCCCTCTAGCCCTCTTTTATTCTTTCTAATTCTTTCTAATCCTTTCCTTCCTACCCTGCTCCACCCTCTTGCCATCTCAGGTCCCACCAGGTCTGCACGAAGACAGGTGACAAACTGACATGGAATGGGGTGGTGTAGATGTCACCTTGAATGAAGACCCTCACAGTGGTGGGTGTGAGGGATGTGGGTGCTGTGCAGCTGGACTGGAGCAGGGACAGAGCTCTGGCTTTACTCCAGCAGAGCTCTGCCAGTGCAAGCCTGTCCCCACAGCCAGAGACCCTCACTAGTGTGGGGTCAGTCATGGTAGGGGTTTATGGTGGCAGTGGCCACCCCACCAAGATGCATGGAGCTTTGTGACCAGCTTGAGTGTAGAGAGCAGGCATTTCTTGCATGGCTACTAGTTCTGGGAATCTTCAAAAATTTCTGGCAGCCAATTTAATTGTGCAACCTCTCAGCTGCCAGAACGGATAGAATATGATCATATCACATGAAATGCATGCAGGGTCTGCTATAGCAACTGTATTTCAAAGAGACAACACATATGGTGACTGGTTCTTTTTGGAATAATATCTATAAGTTGATGATGTTTTATTCAAAAAGGCTGTAGCTTGAAAGGTTAGGGATGTTCTGATTGTTTAGTGTATGATTAAAGAAAGGCTTCTGTGGTTTTTTTGGCCTATTGAGTCTAATTACTGGGAACTAAAATGATCATTTGATTGCACATTTACCTGGAATTATTCTTCTGCAGAGCCAGTCTTAATAATATATAATAATATGTTGCGCTTGTACTGTATAGAGCTTCTTGTCTGAGCAGCTCAGAGTGCTTTACAAGTATTCATTAATTAAATAAGCCATACAACACCCCTGTTAAATAGGTGAGTATTTGTTGCCCATCCCCTTAAGTCTTGTAGGTTTTATTTCTGCTGCCTCTGCCCACCCTTGAAGATGCTTTAACAGCTAAATAAGTTAATTGAATAAAAATAAGGTATTTTTTAACCGTCCTTAGCGTTTTCTGTATAAAGGTTTCCTTTGTTGCATTGTATTCTTTGGTAGGCTGTAGGGATTTCTGGTTCTTGATGGTACACCATCGTGGGGGTGGTGGTTGTGTGTGTGAGCCCAGAGCCATGCCCAGCAGCTCCCTGCACCCATTGCAGGTTCAGGGACCAATTTAGAGATGTTATGGGTGCACTAAGCTCCGACCAGCTTGAAATGCAAAATCTAATTTTACCTGCACCGTACCAAGCTCTGCTGGAAATCACATGCACCCTTAGAGAGTTTTTCTGATCCAGCGGAGACTTGTTCTTAAATTGGAAAGGAGGGCTTGTTGCCAAAGCATTATAAGGTCTCTCCTCCTCACTTGCCCTGGTCAGCAGTGGTGGTTCTTCAGTCTGCTGAGCTGACCAGTGTCTCTCCAAAAGTAAAAAGATGGGTCTAGGCCATAAAATAACAAGGTTTTATTGGGGGCTGGTAGGTGGGGGGCTGGATTCGAGTTTGCAGACCTTGATATCAAACCTTTCCCAGCAGTTCTGCGCTGAGATTAAACGCTCTGCAACTTGGAGGAGCAAGTGAAACCTCAAGCATATCTGACTTCTTAATTAAATAGGTATTAATTAAATCACTCAGAGAACATACACAGTAGGAGTGGGGAAGGCTTTTTCCCTCCTTCTATGTAGGCATCTTGCAAAGGGACTATTTTTCTTGTTTTACATTAATGAAGTCTTCAGCCTTCCCACTTTTCCACCTACACATGTACTGAACGTCTCCAAGGAGACCAAGGAGGCCCGAGTCCGGTGCTGGTGAATCCTCTGGGAGCAGCAGGCTAGGGTCTCGCCAGCAGAGCCTCATCTGTCCCACAGTCTGTCTTGCAGGGATCATCCTTGCTGTCCCCTGGCTGGGGAGCCAGCAGGGAGCCAGGGCAGGGACTTGCTCCTCATCTTTTCCCTCTGTCTTTTATCTCCTCTTGATTTCTTTTCCCCACCTGATGGGGAAATCGGGCCTTGCAGAGCAGCAGGCTCCAGTGTTGAGGGACTCTTTTCCTTTGCTTTGCATGACATGTTGCAATAATCCCCCCCCATCCTGCCTGCTGATGCCTTCAGGGTCATGTCCCTTGCCCCTCCACTGTCACACTGTCCCTTTGCTGCTGTGCCCCCTCCCACTGAGTCCCCACAACTGGTCCATCATGAGCTGACAGTGATTTTTGTAGGATCATGGAATATCCTGAGATGGAAAGGACCCACAAGGATCATCAAAGTCCAAGGCTTGGATTTTGGTGAGGTGAAATGCTGTCCCTGCTTTTCTTGGCATTCTCTCCAGCTCCTTGCAGCTTTCCCAGCCTTCAGCATGTTTCTGCCTGCTGCTACCTCTCCTCTTTCTCCCACTATGGCCTTCCAGAAGCTTCCCTGATGTTCTCTGGTGCTTGGGGAACAGACACTGATATACAACTGACCTCCTCTGTAAACCCAACCTGATCTGCTGGGAGAGGAGGCATCTGAAATCTGAAAGCACAGGAGCCTGCCCATTAGTGAGGAGGGCTGTGAGCTGCTCCACAGGGACAAAAACCCCTCTATGGAGCTCACCATCAGGATTCCTGCGGTTGTTGAGGCTCACACCCAGGAGGCAAACATCAGCTGGTGCTGTTTTTCTCCTTAGTCAAAATGGGAAATCAGTGGTGGTTTATCACCCCATTGCATGCAATGTGTTATTTTTGTGGAAGCCACTGCTTTCCTCAGTGGAGGTGCGTCAGGAGTGAGGCGGTAGCCCATGACCAGGGGTTGCCTTGCCCGTATGCTGTTTGTATAGCTACCCGTGCCCTCTTGGCTGTGAACTCAATTCTCCAACCTCTTTCTCCCTACAGGCTCTCCAGGTGGCACGACAACTTCTCCTGCAACAGCAGCAGCAGCAGCAGCAGCAGCAGCAGCAGCAACAAGTTAGTGGATTAAAGTCTCCGAAGAGGAATGACAAACAGCCAGCCCTTCAGGTAAGGGGAGCCTGTGAGCCTCCGTGAGGGTCTGGGGCTTGTAAAAGCTGAATAAATGCGTCTTCCATGCAAACACTGGGATGCAACCTTCAGGAGCTTCCTCCCTGTGTCCACAGAGTGGCTGTGGCTGGTGTAAGTGGCAGGAGGATTGATGCTGGGTGCTCTTGAAAGTCCCGCCTGTGGCATATTTACAAATCGTGAGCGTGTACTTTTATTAGCATCTGGTAGGGTTGGATCATGACAAAATGGAATAGCTTTTGTTACTGTGTCAGTGTGCATAGGAGATTTGCATTAACATTTCTGTTTGATTGCTGTTCCATTTGTAGTCTGTGTTCACTCAAACCGTTGATTTGCTGTGTCAAGGATATTGGGAAATACTAGGATATCATATCATCGGTGTGTTTTTTCCCCTTTTATTGTCTGCTGATTTATGGACATCTTCAGAAATAAAATCTAAATATTAGAGGGCTTTGTGCTGTTATGAATTCAGAGAGCTTAAACCAATACAGCGTTCCCAAACAGAAGATGTATGCACACATATGGGGCTTTGGAGTACATTCTGCTAGTCTTGTGGGATAAATCACGGGGAGTTAAAGACAAGAAAGACCTATTAGGTCATGTATCACATTTTCCTTTCTTTTTTTTTTTTTTTTTTTTTTTTTTTTTTTTTTTTTTTTTGCTATTCTAGTGTTAGAAATCCCTAGGGATGGTGGGACTGCTATTATTTTCCTTCGGATAGTTTTCCATAACAAAGCACACGCTCAGGAACTTACCACTTTAATTCCATCCTCTTGCTCCAAGTAATACTGCTTGTATAAATACTGAGTCAGTCCCTTGCCTTGCCTCGTGTTCACACTCCTCAAACATCTGAGATACTAACATGTACTTGCCAGTTTTGGCAAATTATATGTATCTAGTTCTTTATGTATTTCGTAAACTGGCACTTCCAGACCCTTGACCACTTTGCTGGTTTGCAGCTGGTTATTGCTTTTATTAGTGCTCTCTGCAATTGCAGCATGTCAGTGGATTTTTGATAATAAGGTCCTGAATGCAGCAGTTCAGCTGCAGTTGCACAAAGCCCTGTAGCTGGGACATTTATCTTATCTCTCTCTTCTATATCTGATGCTTCAGCCTCTGTAGCCCCAAATTCTTTCCGGATTTTTTTTTTTTTCCTCTTGTTGTCATAGCACGTTGTCAAACTCATGTCTGTTTTGCTCTTTCTACTTTTTTTTTTTTTTTTTAGTTTGATATACTATCACCATGAGCTCCCTGACAGCATTGCTGCTTCTCTTGCCTTTTATATGTGCTTCAGATTATTTTCCTACAAAAATACGGGTCCTAGGCTCTTTAAATATGTAGTAGAATATGGAAGGTAAAGCCAACATCGCTAGAGGCCTTGACAGTAAAGTGAGAGGGCCCGATTCTGTAGTTCTTACCCAAATAAAGCCGATGGGGACTTCAAGGGGAGTTTTGCCTGAGTGAGGAATAGCTGTTAACTGCAGCCCTTGGTCCAGCGTGGACAACGTCGAGCTTTGGTGTAGTGATTTCATCTTCAAAGCATTTTGCAAATACTAATCTCCAAAACATCCCCAGAAGGAAGGTCTGATAAGTAAGTAGCATTATCCCAGTTCTGGACTGGGAAACTGAGGGATGTGGGTTAAGCGACTCACTTAGGATCACAGAGGGAATTGGGTTTAGAGGTAGGATTAAGATTCATGAGTTCCTCCCACCCCTGTGCTCCGGCTGCTGGACAACACCTCGTGCTTTACAGCCAGGCTGTTATTCTTTTGGAAAGTATGAAGCATTTTGTCATTGGGCAAATATACGTTTTATTGGCAGCGTCGAGAGCCATAATCCAAAGCGCTACATTAATGCTTTCAAAAATATTTTATTTGGTAAATCCATAGCTGATCCATATGCCTTTTAATAGACTCTTCCACTGGGGACATTTTTAATGAGAGATTGTGCTGGCTAGGTCCAGTGTCAGGTACTAAAAGAAGTGCTTTGTTGTGCAGATGTCTTAAGAATAGCTCCAGAGGATGAAATATGACTGTGTTGACCTTTCAGCTGTGAGCTTATTTGTCAGGATTCAAATAAGTTGAAAGGATCAAACCAAACAGTTTCCGTAGTCAGACTGGGAATTGTGTTGCAGAGGTCAACAGTGAAGGCCACATAGCGGATTCCATAACATAGCCAATTGTTGGTACGTATTAAAGTACTGGAGCAGCTCCTGCAGTCAGAGACACAATTAAAATTCTAATTTATTAATGTATACAGAGAGCTGGCCCAGCCTGTCACTCACTGATTCAAATGACTGCCCAGTCTTTTTTTTTTTCCCCCCTTCTCACTCCTGGCGCTTTTGCGGTTCTGAAACATACTGGAAGTCCTCTTGGATGTAACATCCCCAAGTGCATCCCTGTAATGAAAATCTGTTGCTGAAAGGAAATGGTGCTGCTGGGGGTAGAATTTTTGAGTACAACTGCACCCACACAAGCACCCACACCCCCTGAAGTCAGATGGGGCCATGCCGACGAGGTGATACCTATTCCTGAGAGTACATAGAATAAATGTCAAGGGGGGGGGGGGAAACGTGCCCGTTTTTCACAAGTTTGTTTAAATAATGAACAAGTTATCTTTGGGCTTCACTTACAAAGATAGATGTCTCATTCAACAGCAACAGCAGTTAGCAGTCACCTGGGTTTTGTTGTGACAAACAGGCTTCATGTATAACAAGAACACCATAGGCATCGCTCATCCCTGCTGTGCTTGGCGAGGGCACTGGTGAGCAGCGCCCAGCACGAGTGCTGGGGAGCTTTGCATGGAGCAGGGAGGAACGCTGTTTGCCTGGGCTGCTGCTTCTCCTGCTGAAATGCTCCATGGCCCTGCCTGCCCCAGGAGAGGAGGCCGGTCCTGGGGCTGGAAATGCACCCTCTAAACCCCACTGCCACAAACAGATGCAGAAAATTAATCTAGTATATACTGTGTAGCTAATCTGTTGTCACCTCATGGATAATTTTCCTCTATTCCTTCTTTATTCCCTGGTCAAATAGCCACGGTACTTAAATATATCCCAGCATCCTGTGGCCACACATGGTGTCTTTGATAGTGTTTAATGACAGCAGGCTCCTGCAATCCTTTTAGGGGGTCTCTTGATCTTGGCAACTCTACCTGAAGATCTGCTTTTAGCAAATCATGAGATACTCAGTGTATACGAACTTGGACGCAGGACTGGAGATGTGCTCTGCTGATAGCTGAAAAACCCCAAATCTCCAAATACACGATGACTCACATTTTGAGCCTATCGCACACTGCCGTGGTTTAGATTTGGCAGGGACCTCCGGTTTCGCAGCCTGATGACACAAACAAAAGAAAATTGAAAGTTAAGAAATGGATTTAGTAACCAGCAGTTGGGGAAAGAACATAAAAAATATCAGTCCCACAAAAATCACTGGAAGCGAAAAAAAGACTAAAGGCTGTTTGATAATATATTTTCCATATACATTGGATTTCCTTGAGTCTGGGAAACAAATAATTTAACAGACCAGGTATGCTTAGGACTTTGAAAATGTGCACATTTTTCCTGGCCAAGATAAATATATCTGTATTAATAGATGTATTGATTAAAATTTGCAGCTTTAATTGCCGATGCTCTTAACGATTATTCATTTTGGTTCTTCAGGCATTTTAGTGCTGGCAAAAGCACACAGATTGGAAACAAATCAAGAGACACATTTTTCTCCCAAGAAAGTAAAAGTGCACGTGTGTTTTGGCAATACTAAAAATACAATTTTTTTTAAAGATGTAAATGTTGTGTGTTGCATTGAGCTGGAAGTTGGATACTGGACTCAAAACAAATTTAGGATGTCCAAATCAGTATCTCGCAACTGAAACCAATCACTTGACTTTTTTTATGTTATTAAATGAGATTTCTTGTCTGATCATTAACCTGCATGTGTTTGGAGAGAAGAAGTAATGAAATTACTGGGATGGAAACTTTTGTTTTTGCTTGGCAAAACAAAAAAAATAAGTCTTCCCTTTAAGTCACGGCCAAGAAAAGAACTTGAATTTGGTTTAAATTCTCAGGGTGAGACCGGGGTAGGCTGAGAGGACAGAGCTGTCCTCGCCTTTGCATACCGCTGCTTTTTAAAGCAGCCTTTTCTCTGGGCTTTTGTAGAATTTAATTTGCATGCTATATTATCTTAATATATCTTTCCAGTATCTTGAGAAATAGAAGAGGGTGAGAGGAAAAAATCACTGTAGCTTGATGTTGGGGGAAATTATTATTATTGTTTTTTATGAAATTAGGAATCATTAGTTTGACAACATAATAAACACTGAGAGGTGAAGGGCAGGGTATGCTCCGTTTCACTTGGAGCTCACAAATCTCAGTTGTGTTGTCTCAGGTTTTACACCCAGGGAACCTTTTTTACATAGTGGTAAATTTAACAACTGGTAGAGAAATTGTCTCAGCAGATAATTTGGCAGAAGAAGTAAATTTGCAAATGTATTTATTCTATTTGTATGAGTATCTCTCTGTTTCACCCTTCAATACGGGAATTGATCCCAGTTTGGCCTCAGTCAAGCCAATGGGAATTTTGGCACCAACTCAGCTTGGGTCAGGATTTTGCTTCTGCAGGGTTTAAAGTTTGCCTATGAAAATTTCACTCAAATCTTTCATTATCTGTTTTTAATTTTGGAAATTAAGCAAAGTTGAGTTTCGCTGGTTTCTACTGAAGAACCCCTTAGTTCTTTTATTTTTCACCCCTAAGCCCAGTTATAAGTGTTAGTCAGTTCTTGGAATGTGTCTGTGAAATGCAGACATCATCCACCCCACAAACAGAACAAAATCTGAGTCAGATCCTCAAAATTACTTGATCAGCTTAAAAATTTTGATACTGAGGGGTTTTTTTTCATGACACCTATGGGTCTTTTTTGCTGCCTTTTTATATATTTTTAAAGCATTTACTATTCAATTTTTCCAGCTTTTTCGACTGAGCAGAAAGGTGACAAATATGTTTATTCTTTAAAAAAGCCTGTGATTCTCCTGTAATATCATGATTCAAAAAAATGAAGCTTCTAGGAAAATAGCAGTATATTGGGAGAGCTGGCAGTGTGAGTTACTGTCAGCAAACATGATTATTCTCATTTTATAGCCACATAAACCCTGACAGAGAGATATTAAGTGACTTGCCCAAAGTTGGAGAGCTGCAGGCCCTCAGTGGTGTTGAGGTGTGCAGCTCTGCTGGGGCATTTGGGAGTTTGGCATCTGAGTGTTGGAAAGAAGTCAGTCCTGAGGGGCAAAGTAGAAGCCAGGATCTCTCATTTTCAGCCCTGTATCATATTAGAGCTCCCAAGTATCATTTTCTTGCAGGTTTTCTGCTTTGACATTAAGCATTTATAGAACAGGTTTGTAAAAACTGTAATTTCTGCCCAGGTTGGAAGCAGGGCTGTGGGGCTGGCAGTGCCTGAGCCCAAATGTGCCTTACCCACCTCGGGGAAGGGGAAAACAAATGAAACCTTCCTGACTGGTCAGAAATGTGTAAATTGCTGACAAAATGACACATGTAATTAAGAGTGCTCCTGCCATTTTACCTTGTGGTTTACACCTACAGTGTTGAAAAAAGAGAGTGACTCCCACCTCGCTAATTACCATTATCACTGAAATGGTAGGGTTTGAGTCATTAGTTCCATGTGCATTTAATTAGAGGAAGGCTGAAATTGGATTTAACTTATTACTTTTTCATGGATCACTTTCTTGTCATCACTTCAAATTGGATTGCAGCCCCAGGTAACTAATTATGAGCGCCACAGGATCAAGAGTGAAAAAAAGGTAATTAGGAATAACACTGTTGGACCCTTGCTGGTAGTCCACTTGTGCTTGGGAAGAAATGAGAGCAGTATTTTGTAGTATTACAGATTAGGGAGTTAAAGGTATGTGCTGCTGCCAGGAATGATGGGAGACTGCCCCCTCCTATAGCGGTTTATATGATGTACAGCTGGGTTGAAGATGTTACAGCGACATGGTTCCACAATCAGCTCCTTAATACCGAGATTAAACTTGTAAAAGCAACAGATCGGTTGTAGGTATGAGGCATCTCAACAAGCGGGGAGCCAGGGGTCCGTCCGTGTGTGCTTGCACGGCGCTGCCGAGGCACTTGCGAGCCGCGGTACCGAGCGCTGTAAGTACAGCGAGCCAGAATTGATAACAAATTAATGAACATATTAATGATCCGAAAAGATCATTCACATCCGACAGGGAGATACATCAATCCGGAGGACAGCAGTGAGCCTGATGATGCGGGGATGTCAGGGATTGAGCCTGCATTGCTGCTGTGATAAAATCAGGAAATCAGGACCTCACTTCTCTTTTGTTTGCTGGAGAGGTTTCTTTTTGTTTTGCTTTTCGTGGGCAAGGCTCGCTTGGTTGGATTGTCCCTCTTTCTTCTTCTTTATTTTTTGATCTTGGAGGTATGATTGCCAAGTCCTGCTTTCTTCAGAAAATACTTTAAAACAAATTGTTTTATTTCCATGTGCAGAACAGAGTTCAGAACTGCAAGTAATCAATTTTATTGACACAATCTGGAAAGAAATGTTGATGAGAGTTCAAGGATGTGAAAGGATTGAAATTTCAAAGTACCCAACACTGAGTGTAGGAAAATTTCAGAAGTAGTTTCATTAAGCAAAGAAATCTATTGTGTGAGGATCTGTAAGAGGAAAAACAGCTCTAGGACCTAATGATATTATAAGGAGGTTGCGGCAGCTGATTTTTGCCTTTAGAAGAGGAAAAGTTTCCTAATTTCTCCTAGTAGTGAATCACAGTTCAAAGGCTAGCACAATTTCCTTAAGTTGTTTAAAATGGCTTTTAATGCTCTGTTAATGTAGGCAAATATTTGTGACTCAGTGTTGGGTAAGTGCCGCTTGCTCATTATTTCCTGATGCAAAGCAAAGGGTAGGAAATTCTATGAACACCATGCAGAGATGCTAAAGAGACTTAAGAGTAACAAAATTCAGTTACGGAAATTAAGTCTTTCTCATTTACTTGACGTTACAAAATAAATCTCGAGATTAATAGGTATTACCTTTAATACAGAAAAAGAGAATCTCCTTTAATACATCTCAAATTGATTTACAATTTTTATACATAATATTCATCTGCGGTTGAAAAGGGGGCAACCTAAGGTCGAGTGATGTAGTGTTTCCATTTTTCCATATGAGTCTTACTGTGTGTGATAAAAGCAAACTCCTTTATTTTGTCAGTCTGCAGGAATTTCTGATGAAGTGCAGGGGTCACTTTTCTGTCAATTTGAGTAGGCAGCATTTTTGAACTACTGTTTTTTTCCTCCCTCCTACAAACTGTGGCCCCGATCTGACACACACACGCACACACACACGCACACTTAGAGTGCTGCAATCTGCAACTTATTAGTGTGTCGTGCTGGAGCCTGTCCAGTGGTTAGAAAATTTCCTGAAGCCTGGAATAACAGCAGTGGGTGCAAGTGCCATCGAACAGAAGTGACAATGAGGGGCAGTCCGGCCCGCCTGGCACAATGCCCGGGCTGGAAAACCAGCTGAGATACTCGAACGCAGGAAGATTGACGCGGTGCATCTGGGAAATGCTCAAAAAGTTGGGTTCTTGAAAAAATTACCTTCTGTGATCGTAAGACATCATCTGTTTTCCTACAGAGATTGTTTATAACAGGGTTTTCAAGCACTTGTCAAATAACCAGGAGTGAAGGAAATAGGCTAAAAATCTCTTACCGTTCAGATGAGTCCTGGTGTAGTTGGAAAAAAAGGAACTCTCGTCACAGAGATCCACAGCTTCCCAAGGCAGAGGGAGCCTGCGAGAAGGAGAAAAGGAAACTCTTAGTCAAAAATGACCCAGCAAGCACAGGCTGTGGGTTGGGGACGGTGATACTGCCCGGGCTGATGGGTGCAGTGCTGGCACGGCGAGGTGAAGTCATACCTTAGAAACTGTTTTGTGTGGTGCTTAGCTTTTGTTACTGAGCTGTGATATCATGGGCAAAATATTATAAACATAGCATGGCTATAGCTTGCTTGTGTAACAAAAGATCAGGAACTTTTATTAAGTTTGTTTTCCTTGTCATATTGTAAAAATTTATTATGTGTACTGTGTATATTAGAAACAGATTTGGGTAATTCTGTCTAAATGAAGTCATCCCAGCTATTTCCAGACTGTCTGTTTTTGGTTGTGAATAATTTTCATACATCAAATGGTTGTCATATTTAGTAGCTCTCTACATTTTAAATAGGACATATCCCATTTTGAACTTCCATGGACTTGAGATGCCTCTGGGTTTTTAAGGTTATTGTGTTGCAGGAATATTTTCAAGAGCTGCCAGTGGCAGGGCAGGGAGTGCTGGAGGAGTCCCTCGCCTTCCTGCAGCAAAATAACAGGTTTTTCACAACTGCAGTAGTACTTGTGGCTTTCGGCAGCACGCGCTGGAAGAGCCTGCCAGATACCTATTTCAGCTTGTCCCTTTGTGTTCACACTTTGCAACAAATATGTTAAAAAAACACTAAAGGAAAAGTACTGTGTATCAAAAATCTCCGATAAAAGAATTCTCTCAAAGAGTACATGCTGCTGCTCTTTTTTTCTTTTAACAGAAGTGTGAAAGAAGTTAATGTTTAAATGTTTAATGTTTTAATTTAAATCATAGACACATCTACATAGCAGCTAAGTTGATGTGACTTTTTTATTTATTTTTTTAATCCTCAAGGCAAAGTTTCTTTAATCAGGATGAGGAACTGCTGGTGTTCCTCGCACACCGACTGAGAGGAGTTTGCACTGGAGGAGTCTGCAGCGATGAGCACAGAGCAGAATTTTGCCCTGAAACTATCAACTTTGCCAGAAATACTTGAGTTACAGCAATTTGTTTAAAAAGAAGGAAAAAAAAAAAAAAGCAGGAGAGAAAGAGAGAAGGCATTTTGATCTGGCTTGCTGGAGTGGAGGAGAACAGCTGTTTGCCTCATGTGTTTAAATCTCTAGCGCTAATATTGAAGTTTCAGGGCAACAAGTGCAACATAACAGAATAAGTAGAAACTAAACCCAGGGAAACAATTGGAAATGCTGCTTGGATGTGGCTTTGGAGCTTGACAGTTTTACAGCTGAGTCGTCAGGTTGGCAAAATATTTTGTGGTGTGTGCAGAGAAAAGGCTGTTGTGTTGCTGAAATGTTTTTATTTGCCTGATAAGTGTAATCTGCCTTCTATAAATTACTAATCTATTTAAGGTGTAACATTAATGGCGCATAATCTCAAGTCACTGAAAGCCTGGAAAATTAAAGTAGACTGAAGGCACAAGAAAGAAATGTACTTTGTGTCAGGCTGAAGTTTGATGAAGCATGGAGGAGATGGAATAGATTATTAAATAAACTTTAAGAGGAGATGGAAAAAGCACCGAAATATCTCATTTTGAAAGGAATTAGTTTACTTGATTATATGCAACTGTATCACACTCAGGAAAGTATAAGACAAATGAAAGCAAAACAAAATTTAATTGAGCTATTATTTTGCAGACTTTGGCTCCGTTTCAGACAGCCTAATCAAATTGCGCTTTGCTCAAATAACTAATGTTAAATGCAGTCTACCAACAGATGTTTAAACAGAGACTAATTGGAAAATCTACATCCTGGGTTTAGTGTGTCTAGCTGAAAAAGTTTTGAAATTGCTTTGGAGTGGGGTGGGAAGATGATGGGAGGAGCTCAGGTAGCGATGGGTGCCGGGGAGGGGAGCCAGGAGACAGAGACACTCATGCCGGAGCTGATGAGGTCACCAGTGCCACCGAGGTCACTGGTGCTGTAGTTCGGTACCGTTGGCCCCTCAGAAAGTTTTTTCCATCGTGTTGTATCATGAGAGTCATGTTGCAGCTGCGTAGCTCATGCTATGTGCCAGTGTGCATGGAGTACGTAATGCAGTGAAGCACACGGATTGAGGGTGTTAAAAGCAGTACAAATTATCAAAGCTCAGTGCTTCCTTGCCAGTTCTGTCACTGCCTGACATTTTTTAAGCAGTTGCAGATTTAAGTTATTAACCTGTGCTTTATCTCAGTGCTGAGCCTTTTACGACATCAGTGCATCTGTGTGGACCTCTTGGGTGGGTTGCAGCATTGAGTTGAGCAGCTTGGGCCAGATTTGTCCTGGATTTAAGTGACAGCATGCAGGGAGTATGCTGGAGTGGAGGGATCCCACTGAGATGGATATAGCTTCCTACCTCTGATTTTTCTTTCAAATCAGTTTTACACCAAAGTCACTCCAGTGGCTGGAGCCCCTGGAGGTGTTCAAGGCCAGGCTGGACAGGGCTTGGAGCAACCTGGTCTTGTGAAAGGTGTCTCTGCTCATGGCAGAGGCCTTGTAACTGGATGGGCCTTAAGGCCCCTTCCAAACCAGACCATTCTGTGATGATTCTTTTTGGTTTTATTCATTTTACTGCTTATCAAAACTGTGGGCCAAAGAGTTGCTCATGGTTTGCCTCCTGGACTTTGAGCTGAGTCAGTTGAGCAGGTGCAGTGCACGTTTCCACATTTGCTTGGAAGATTTCATCCCAAGGACTCTGCTGTCCAAGGGACCGGCGTTTTGTGCATTCAGACAGCTAGGAACGGAACTGAAAGAAACTGGGGTCTTGTCAAGAAAAAAGCAAAACTTAGAAACTCTTGTGAAAAATTTCCCATCTTTCATTGGGGGAAAACCCCCCACACCAAACCCCAAAATGAGTAGAATTTCTTCCGCTAACTCTTAATAGTTCAGGTGAATATCTGAAGCAAACCTGTTGGGAGATGCCAAGAGCCAGCCTAGCCTGGCTACAGTGCAGATTTAATCATTTTAGTCCTGTTGGTTTTACTTTAAAGAACAGATGCGTGACGACCTGGTGGTTGACGGTTGGTCACTGTTGTCAGTGGACATAGGTTAAGTTGACGAACCTTCCCTGTCCATCCCAACATGAGCTCTTTTTGGGTCAAGGCCTGTTGCCCTGAGCTGGTTTGTAGTCCATACCTTCATTTCATGTGGTCTTCAGGGGATGGTTCCTGTGAGATAAGAATGAAATGCAACATGATGAGTGACCCATGAAGTGCATTAGAGAGGCCCTTCTGTCTCTCACAAAGGTTTGTCCACTGTTGTCTAAGGGCAGTGGCTCCTCAAGTTAATGCTGATGTTATGTGGGCTTAATAGCCAGTATGTAACGGGGAGTAGCCAATCTGTAAGAAAAATAATAATGTACATGTAAATATAGAAATTTCCAATTTTACTGGTTGGAACTCTAGAAAAAGGCAGATTATATTTTATGGCTTGTAAACATCAGGGCAGATATTTCGGGAGAACTGCAGACAGCTGTAATTTTGTGAATGTGCACAAATTACTTGGAAAACAAATATTACTCTGCCTACACAGCTGTATTCACAACTGTGGACCAGAATGCCTTTTGCATGATGCGCACGCCTGGTTCTATGGAACATAATAATGCTCAAATGAAGAAAATGTGATTTAAAAGTGAAGTCAGAATTAATACTTGCTGTGAAAACCTGTATTACTGGCTGAGGTGTTGGCACGGGAGTGGATAAACCACTTGAGGAAAAATGAGAACTAACCAGGACGTTTATTTGTACTCAGATCAAGAGCTGAATGCTCAAACTTCTGTAAGAGAGATGAACGTGCCTGTATCTTGCAGAGATGCCTCATGCTGCCTCTGCTATCCTGCAGAGTAAACACTGAGCTGGATCTGATGGTTAGAGAGGTCTGCAGGACTGCATCAGGTTACCCGTGGGGATAAGGGGTGTGGGAAGGAGATGGGGACTCCCCTGGCTTCACAGGGGCTGTGAATCAGTGAATTGCCCGGTGCTTTTCTTCCCAGTTACCTGCACCCAGGTGGATTTGCAGAACACAACTGACTTGATTTGTGCGCTGGCAGTTCCTTCTGTTTGTCGTTTTCCTGTGTGATAAGGAGTTCCTACAGGAAGGTATGAATAACAGGAGAGAAGGCAAAGAAAATCCCCAAAAGTAAAAACAAAGCCAAGCAAGAAGGAGTAAAGCACGAGTTGGCAAGAGCCAAAGGCCTGGCACTGATTTTACTTTTAGCTTTGGTGTTTATTCAAAGACTGTGGATACAGGTTAACTTCCTTGGCTCAATATTTATTGGTGTGTTACTTGCCTTAAACTGGAACAATGAGTGCTTTGTTGATTGGGTTCAGAGATTGTCCCATTTTATTCTGTCTCCTGCATCCTCCTCTCTATCTGCAGGTTTTAAGCAGTTTATTTTAATTTCAGATTTCTCACCCTCCATGGTGAATTGCTGCTGTGCCACCGGCAGCAGCACTTGAGGGACTATTGTTCGTCTTTTCAAAGTGGTGGGAGCACACAGCAGAGCCATTAGCTCCTGTGAAGCTTGACCTTCCTTGATGATATCACACTTTGCAGATTCAGAGCAGGATAAACATTTTAAAGGAGAGGGGAAATATCAGACAGGTTATTTTTCATCAGAAGAGGCTGTAGAAATTTCCTGTGCAAGAGTTAAAAAGGAAAAAAAAAAAAGCCATGATGGCACTAGTTGCCTTTCTGTTTGACAGCCATCAAAGTTGTGTCCAGATCAATTAATAGGAGAGGGAATATCTCCTTGCCGTTAACCACGGTGACCCTCGAGCAGACAGTGGAGCAGAAAATCAGTGAAGTCACAGTGCAGTGAATGATGACTGTCCAGATTTTCTCCTAATTTAGCAATGGCAATGATTTCAGTGCTATTAGGAATGGGCCCATCCTGGACAGTTTCTCAGGCTTCAGTGTTTGGAAAGTGCCCCGAAGGTATTGGGGATTTCTCTCTGGAATAGGAGCATTAACATCATGCAGAACATAGTTCAGATATTTTTAAATCACGTTGTCAGCAACTGCCACTACAAGGGAAGGTATGGTTAGGACTTGCATCACTGTTATTTTTTACTTGGAAAGTGTGCTCATTTTGAGTCTTTCACTCATCTGTGTCTACCCAGAGGAAAAACAAACCAATTTCTTCTGGGAGAGCTCAGCAATGGTCACAAGGCCAGCTGCAAAATTGTGGTGGTGGTTTGTTGCTAATTCTGCAGGAGTGAGTGGAGGGGACCACCCTGTCCTAAATAAAAAAAGGGGAAGAAAAACAGAACAAAAATAATTTTAAAAAACCCTTTCAGTTTGTAACTTTGATTTTGTTGGGGGGAAAAAAAAAAAAAAAGGGCAGTAAGCAGCATTCTTCCTTGCCCAGAATGCTGTAGTAATTACTGGGGCAGCTTTTCCATTCCTGGTTGCTTTTGCCTCACACCTGTAGGAAGCCTGTTCTTTTGCTTCTGTGCTTTGCCACCACAGTACTTTTATTTGAAAACACAAGGAAATTCAATTTCCTAACCTGCGTCTTGAGTTGGGGCAGTTCTGGCGACAGAAGAGTTGCAAATGGCTCATGTGTGAACAGTTTGGGATGGAGCCGCTCGCACGGGGCCATGCTGAGGTGCGGGAGAGGGAAGATAATTGTAAATGTTCTGGTGGGGATCTGATTGACAGCTTATTGTCTGCAGGCAGTGAGTAAAGAATAGGAAATGAGTTAAGTGTAGGGGATCTGGCAGGCTGCAGACTCTGCTGATGGCGGCTGCTGCACCCAGCCAAGCACCCGTGGCTCCCAAACCAGCTGTGGCACCCCTCTTTCCAAGGCACCCCCAAAGGGACACCCCTCTGTTGGTCCAAACCGTGTGTCAGATGAGGCCGTGTCTCATTTCTGCTGCTGGGGTATCTGAGGTGCCTGAGGTGGTCTCAGCCCCTCTGTTGGGGTGACCCTGTTCAGTGTGTCACTGCAGTGTGTTTCTAACCCGTTAATGTCGGGGGACAACAGGGATGTCCCATGGCACTGCCGGATGCCTGTGGTCCAGAAGCAGAGCAAGAAAAAGAAACATCTTCTCCCCAGCTCAATAAATTTGTCAACACGAGGTCTCTTTGGTAGTTTTACAGTATCATAATATCTGGGGCCAGTTATGTGTGTTTTAAAGTTTTCATTATCCCACTTTTTTTTCCTGGAGTGATGCATGCCCTCAGGTGCAGCTGCCCGTGAGAAGCCCCCAGTGAGCACTTAAATATCACAGAACTGCACGTGCTATAGATAGAAACACCAAACACGAATACTCCATCCCCAATATCTCCCTGTCTGTATTTTTTTTAATCTCCTTGCCTATGTGCATTTAAGAAAAAAAGAAAAATCCCAGCTTTGCATTGTTAGTGTAGGCTTCTGAGCCAGATTGTACTACAGAGCACACTGATGTGTCTTCCCCTGAGGTATGGAAAGATCTATGTGTGCTAAGCAGGTGTTTTCGTTTGTTTAATTGGAGCTGAGTTTAGCACAATATTACAGATAAATGAATTACACATGTTCAGTAATTCATAGAAAGTGAGTGTTGTTTTGCTTAGACACTTGTCTTTGCATCCAGGTTCGCAGGGAGAGCGTGCTGGCAAAGCGGACTGAGGTCTTTTAAAAACAAAAAAATACGTGTGCATGAGCAGAGCCTGACGTCTGGTTGCTAAAACAGCAGTAACTATTTCACCTTTGTTTAAATCGTCACATTTTAAATGTAAATAGTATCCTGTTTTGACAAACTACAAAACCACAGGTCTGAAAAAGAAGCTCACAAGGCCTGTGTCAGTAGTTGGTGGCATCTCTGGGCAGGAAGTTTTGGGGTGAAACACGCTGGTCATGACGACACCAGGGATGGAGAGACCTGGGAACCACCGAAAGGGCTCTGGAGCTTCTCTGGTGTGCAGTGCTCAGACAGTGAATGCACCTGATGATGACTGGTTTGCTTTTACCTTGTTTTTTGTTATTCTTTTTTCCATCTCACTTTTTACTGGGCTTCCCAGGCTCAAGCTGCCACCCCCCTTGCAGAGGCACTGCAGGGTATCAGTGCCCTCAGCCCCTTGCCGCTGCTGTGAGCCAAGACCCCTGGATCCCAGGAAAACCCCCCTGCCAGGAAGAGCACAGAGGATGTGCTGGCCCTGCTCTCGTAGAAGCAGCGAGTGCGAGCCACGGGCAGCTCAGAGGTGCTGCCTTTCAAAGGACGAGCAAAACCGGTCGCTTCTTCTGGGAGTAGTCCCAGCCCTTGGCCAGCTTCCAAATGGATAATTCAACTTACCCGAATTTCCTCTGCAGATTCAATTGTAAACTCTCTTCTCGCTCTCCCCTGCCAGCGTTGTGTATAACTGTGCTGCGCAGCATTAAACAACTGTCACGTGCAGCTCCACAGCCCGTGGAGTTGGAGGCACAGCAAGCAAAAGGTTGTTTCAGAACTTGTGCTGAACTCTAGGGAAGGTATTGTTTGTGCCTTTTCAGTTTGTGCAGTACTTTGGGGCAAGCTTTTAGATTAAAGGTGTGGTTGGAACGTAGGTCAGTGCTGGCAGTGTCAGCGCTTGAGGCTGATCCTGAGAGGTGACTTATTCAGGGACATCCTCTCTTGTGGACACCCTCACCTTCAAGTCTTCTGATAAGTGAAATTAAGGCTGTTTAGCTGCATTCCTCATTCATCTAGGAATTTGTTCATGCATCACCTGTAGAGATCTTGTGTATATTCCTTCCCTCCCACCAGCCTCCTGCCAGGTCCCTCCCATCCGTGGGCTACAACAGAAGGGTCTTGTATGGCAGGAGCTGCACTGAGAGCAAAACCAGCAGCCCTGGCCCCCACAGGTATCCCTTTGGAGCTGTGCTTAGGAAAACCTGTGTCCTAGGATGGATCCAGGCGGGCTAGGTGCATCAGCCTGGCTTTCTAAAGGAAGCCAAAGGCACGAGGGGAAGTGGTATGTGATCTGGGAAGTGCTTCTGAATCCTCCAGGTTAAATGGAACCACCGCAGTAAATCACAGTTGAAAGTGAATTGGAAGCATTTAAAACTGTTACTTCTTTGAGGCTTTTCCTGCTGCACATGTTGGTATGGGATTGTTCTGCAGGAGGCTCCTGGGAATTAATGTGTGTCCAGATCCGGCAGCAATCTCAGAAGGTTTGTGGCGGTGTAATCTATAAACTTTTAATTATATACAGAGTTGAGTAAATAGCTTGAAATCTCTTTAAACTCTTTGTTCACTAATGTATATTAAAAAGTGCCCGTCCCACATGCGCACACACACACACACACACACCCTCTTCCTTCCTTCCTTCCTCGTCTTACACCCACTTCCAGCAAGGCTGTGGCTTGTGGCATCCGTCCTTGTGCCGAGAGCTGTGGCCAGAACTCCCCAGGGGAGTGGCCCAGCCAGGGGCTCAGCTGGACACTGAGCCCCTCCTTCTGCTGTCCTCCCAGCATGTGTCTGGTGTCACAGGACAGTACAGAAGCTGTTGACTGTGTCTGGGTTTCCCACTTGATGTGCAGCCCTTTTGGGAGGTTGATTCTCCAGCTTCAAACACTTTAATGAGATGCAAATTGTTTGTGATGCTGCCTTACTAAATGTATTGTAATTTTAAAATCATTTGCTTGTTAATTGTATTTAAATAGCTGCCACTTAGACAAGCAGAAAGTTTCCAGAAAGATAAATTGGGTTTTTTTTTTCTTTTTTACTGTGTTTGAAAGCAGCCCCTATGACTTTTCACGGCTGCTTTGGTGTACAGCACATTCCAAATGGCAGCGTGCCCTGGCCTCACTCAACTCCTAGTCCTCACTCTTCCCCCAAAGAAGAAATACTCCCTCTGTCACCTTTCTGCTATGGAACCACAGTCCCCTCAGAAGGTGACACAGTGGAGTGAGTGGCTGGAGATGTTCAGAGTGGAGATCACTCAGTTTTCCCTCCGTACAGCCAAGTCAACCTAGGATCAACCTAGGTCAGATTTTGGAGGGTGTGATGTGGATGCTGCTATCCCTGTGCATATGGGATTTGAAAGAATCCTGAAGATTTGGAGGATGTAAGTCTTTTGGGATCTTTGAAATTTCCAGCCTGTTTTTATGTGGATGTCTGACTGCTGGGCAGCTGAGGCAAGGTCACCCATCCTCAGCACCTTCAGGGCTCTGTCTTCTACACATTGGATTAAATGGCAAAGTTTCTCTTGGCTTCAGCTGAGCAATATGAGGTTCCTACTGACCTCAGTTCAGCTTGGTTTAGAACTGATTTTGATCCCATGTTGTTGCTAGCTTTGGCATGGAGCAAGCTACACCGTGTCATTTGTATTTTATTTGTGTTTGAAATACCGTCCCGGAAAACGAAAAATAATATTTCCATATCAGTTCATTCTTCTTGTGTTGGCTGGAGGATCCCACCCTGCCAAGGCTCCTGACTCTTGTTTTCCAGTTCCTCCGTGTTCAGTGCTGGACCCTCATTCCGATTCTGCCTTGTTTTTCCAGTGATGTCTCATATTCCCTCTGTTTTCTGTTTGCATCTTTGTTGTGCGGCAGGATCAGTAATAATAGTTAATAATTAGCAGCTCAATAGCACTCTTCACCTTCAAAGCAATTTTAGGCATTAAATCACTCAGTTCTGCTGGCACTATTACAATATTGACTTGTTACTTCACTGTTGTCATTGAGGCAGCAAAAGCTGCATTTTTATGGAGGCCAAAATGGGGTCATTTTTTTTTTTAGAGTATAAAATTGGCAAAAAATAAAATTTTCTCCTAGGCTGACACTTCGTTTGCCAAATTTCAGCATAGAGCCAATTTTTAAAGCTGAGTAATAAACACCTGAAAAGTTCTGGTTTATAATGGCAGTGCTGAGAAGCCATTAACTGAATGGCTCCACTATAACACAAGAAAACCCTTAAACTGTCAAAAAACCTGTAGAAGCTGGACGGAGGCTTAGCAAATGTGAACTTTGCCGTGAGCCTGGAGCTGAGAGATGCAAAGGAAACCTGTGGAGACTGGTAACACAGATCATTAGGTGTGTCCCTTCTCCATCATGGGGAAGTGGTCCTTTCCCAGGTGTGTGATGGAGCGAGACAAGCATCCTGTCCCAGGTGAGCATCTCTCCTCAAGCCATAAGGAGAAAGAAGGTGAGGAGGATCAATAGGGATGGAGCTCCAGGGGAGCAGAGAGCAGAATTTGAGACAACAGTGAAGGCCTAGAGCAAGGAAGGAGTTGAGGGATGAAAGGTGGCAGAGGGGATTTGGGAGAAAACGCTGAGGGGAGGGATGCAGGGTCAGGAGCCTGGGCAGCAGCAAGTGCTCTGTGGGGCACTGGAGGGAGACCAACAAGGTGGCACTAAACCCTGGAGAAGCCCTGCTTGGCTCGTTCTCTCCTGGGCCTGTAGAATGTATTTCTACACAGATTTTCCTGGAAGTGAGGGCAGATCTGCTTCCTTCTGCCTGTGACCTGCAGCTTGCTGGCAAACGTGGATGCAAATGCCACATCCCAGATGAGCATCGTGCATGCAGATGGCTGGGATCAAGGTATCAAAAGCCACCTCCCCACGGCAGCACACACAGCCCATGGCCAGCTCAGCCCCTCTGCCCTTCCCTGCACAGGGGGGAAGCCAAGCTGTAAGAGCAATGCAGTAAAATAGCAAATTGACCAGTAAAAGAAATCAGTAAATGAAGGGAACAGCTATTAATGTGCCAAGCCAAGATGTGTAATTATACCCTAGGACTTTTCCAAACTAATACATGTTAAAGGTGTAAACCTATTAAAGGAGAGATTTTTCTGTACAGGGAACTTACGTAGATAGAAGGATTTACACTGTATTTTATTCTTGTATTATAAGGTATAAGGAACATTTGAGCAAATCCAGTCATTCCTATTATTACAATATCGTACGTTTTTCATACCATTTTATGCGGTTCTTCAAAAACTTTGGCACTAATTCTCTTTATATTGTTAGGAATTTTCTTTTAAAAACAGAATTCTTTTTCTCAAATAGTTAATTAGATTTTGAACTTCAAATACAGTACTTTTTTTTTTTTTCATCCCAAGAATAGGGGTGTTAGATCCATTGTGCTGGCCAAATTACAGTTTGGATAGTTACATTCTCTCTGCTTAATCACCCTGCAGTTTCATTCGAGTGAAGGATTTGGTGCCTCAGGTGTCCTGAATTCCTTCAGGGCTCTGTAGGGCGAAGCTGCTGCCACCGTCCACCCCAGAAGGGGCTGCATTTGGGGGCAGAGAATTGTCTCCTTCCAGAGATCAATTTCTGTCTCTCCTGTTTCACTTTGCAGTGAGTTTCTGCTTTTCCAACCCCAGATCTTTAGAGTCATTTGAGGGATTTCTCTTGCTACAGGAAGCCAATTTTTTTGTCTTCAAGGGACCACAGAAAAATTCCTTTATTTGCTTGTTCACCTTTTGCCGTAATGGGTGCAGCAAAGGAGCAGGTCTTGGCTGCCACACCACATCCTCTCCCAGCTCCAAGACCTGCTGCCTCTCAGCATCCTCTCTTTTCTTGTAGCTCAGGGTTGGGGAGGGGAAAGGATTGGAATACGCAGAAGCTGGATTTGGATAGGAAATGTTGATGGGTCATAACTCTTCCTCACAGACAGGAGCCGCATTTGCCTGGAGAAGGGAGGCAGGAGGGGAGGACCCTGTCCTTGAGTTGAGTTTGGGCCCATTTATTTGGAATGAAGTGATGGATCGTGGCATTGCGCTGTGAAGGGCCGAGTGGAAGTACAAAGGAAAAGCCTAGAGCACACAGTGAGCCCTGCTTAGTTATGCACAAAGGACTCTGAGCCGGCCGGATGACCCCAAGGGATCGGAGAGCAAAGTCCTGTGGCTGGGGTGTTTGCTTAGCCAGCACGGCTGCCTGTTTCTCGCCCATGTGGAACCAGATGTGCACCATCAAAATGACTGACGTGGCCAAAGGCCAGGGGATGGCTATGCTGAGGCTGGGGCTTCTCCTGCCCTGCAGTCTTGTTTTCCCAAAACAACAGCAGCTCCTCCTCCCCTCCCCCTTCCCCATCCTGCTGGGCTTAGTGAGGGGATGCTCCTGACCCAGAGACAGTGAGGAAGAGGAGAAGCACTCTGTGCATCACAGGGTGGTGTTCATGAGGACACCTCCTCACCAAGCCCTGCTTCCTAAAAAGCTCTTTTTCCATATGAATTTGATTCCTGGAGTCACAGTACTTTTTCTAGCAGGAGCAGAGATCCCAGTGCCACTTCCAAACTCTATCCCTATGTAGCACCAGCAGTGTCACAGCTTTTCTGTGCACTCCTATCTAACCACGAGGGCTGTTGACTAAACACCTCTTTAGGAAATAATTCGAGTTGCTTTGTTGCATGTATCAACTTAATTGTTTTGCTTTTTAAAGAAGAGAAAAAGCTCTTCCCTTGGCTGCCTTCTTTAAAAAAAATTAAAAATAGCTTTTGAATATTGGAAGAAAACTTGGAACTATGAGCCAGCTAAGTAAACTGTATCTTGAAACTTCAGGGACTACTGAAATGGGAACAGTGGCCCATTACTACTAAGAAGGTGTTTTATTGAAAATGTTCTGATATGCGTTCCCAAGAGAGTGAGTGAAAAATGACAATGCCCAGTGGTGATAGAGGGTGTTCTCAACAGGAGTACCAGAATACAGAGCTCAGCGCTCCTGGACTGTGAGCACAATAGTCTGATAGGTGTTTTTTCCTAAAGGGACCCACAGTTAATCAGTTTTATTTTAATTTATATCTCAGGTGATAAATTCCTGTGTGTAGGTTGGGTTGTTGTGGAAGCAGACCTGGGCTGTTAAAGAGGATCCTTTTGAGTGAGGTGAAGCATTAAGTCTCCTGATGAGAGAGGCAGATTACCAGGAGAGGGCAGTGCTTCCAGCACTGCATTCCACACCAGCCCCCAAAGAGGGGTAATCCAGCCCAAAACACCCAGCTGGGGACCCTGGGGTGGCTCCAGCCCGCAGTGCCTGCCTGCCTGCACTGCAACCCTGGGCAGGAGATGATCTGGGGTGGCCAGGAGTTCACTGGTTAATACTTAACAGGCAAAAATGTGTTTGATTGACGTTTGTTTTGTTGATGTTTCATTCTGTGGTTTTTTTTCTTACCATGGCAACTTTAACATCACGACAAAACACCTACTTTTCCTCTCGGAGCCATTGCTGTTGTCATGCCCAGTGGGTTATTTTGGTAGACAGGACTTGTTCTTTTCAAGTGGAGGTGTTGCCATCTCCTACCAGATACCACCTCCAGTCTTTCCTGTCCAAAGAAGGTTTTCTCTGTGTGAACACTGTGTTTCGACCCATGGCAAAAAAAAATGGAGTTTTAGTGGAAACTGCAGCATTTCCCCTACTGTACGTGACATAAATGTCATCTCACATAATTAGGGAAAGTAACTGAGAACAGTTAGTGGTGATTACCTCTCAATATATTGTGTACTTTGGGGCAGAAAAATAAATTATGAATAATGCCCAAGCATACTTGGAACAATTTGCACACTGTGCTGTGAGTGATGCAGACCTGCTGGTAGAAGAGTGTGCTAATAAATTTTACTTTGTGGCGGAAACAAGAGATTACAGTTTATTAGGAAAGGAGATGGCAATTTATTAAGATCAATCAAATATGAATGCAGAGCAAAAACGATGCCATTTTTATTTATTTATTTATCTAGAAGCATGGGAGGGAGCAATTATATAAAATTTGTTGTTTACCTGTGATGTTTGATTCATTATTAATATTTTTATGTTTAGAGGGAACCATAATTTTGCTGAAATGTCTTCCATAACTCCTGTACAATCATATTCATAACTCACCTGAATGTTGACACATCCTGCTGTGTATATATAAATTAACTAGTAACACTGGCATTATAAAATGATGCATTAAATGAAGATGTGAATGGTAATTTAAAGCATGCCATGAAGTGAAATTTAAACCATTGGTACAACACTGAGGGGATTTAAAGAGCCTTGTTCATGCAGAATTTGCAGGGCCAGTAAGAAAAATGACAGTTTCTCATCAAAAAAAAAAGAGCAACAGAGACACAAGGATTACTGAAATGCTAATTGCTTTGGCGTTCTGATTTGTTAGACACCATCAGCGTAAAAATCACTTTTCTGCCTGAAGATACTTTACCATAAGGGCATTAGCTGAGATTATTAAAAATGACCCAAAAAAACTGTTTACTTGTCCTTTTTCTCAGCACTTTGTGGGTTATAAGTTTCACTGTTTCCTGTTTAGTCAGTTGTTTTCCCCATTTGTTTTTGTAGGTCTTTCAAACAGCAACAAGGGAAAATGAAGCATTCTCAAAACAGGAAAATATGATTTAACCCCACAAAAATGGGCCTGGGGATCCAGGAGTGGGAATAGTATCCAAGACGGCCTTTTTCCCTCAGAACTGCAAACGGCAGCTTGCTTTTCAAGCGGCCCATGGCTCCAGTCCGAGTGCTGAGCAGCCTGGTTTGGCACTTGCCTTTGCCAGGCTTGGCGGTGGCCCCGCTGGGCGGGTGGGCTCCTCTGTGCCACAGCAGCACTGGCACCTAAGTTCAGCTGAATTACTCCCAAATTTGTATTTGGGAAGCAGCGCACAGGATTTGGCCCAGTACCAGCTGCCAGAGAGCAAAGTGGGACCTATTTGGCTGTGCCTGCCAAGGGGAACATCCCGAGGACTAAGTGCAGATGTATTGTCTTAGGTAGAAATTGCCTCATATTAGGACCAGACATAAAATTGACTCATTTGGGGCAGGTTGACTCTGGTTAGAGAAGATTGCACTTTGTGGATGTCTTGTCTTTTCTTTTTTTTCCTCTCCTGCCCTGCAGGCAGCTGAGGCTTTTCTTTAGGCAAGTCCGTGGTCTCTGCACGGATAGGTACCTGCAAAAGTCTGTGAATGAAGTGTACATGTAAAATAATGGCATTGCAAAATCATTTATTCCACTGTATTCGTCATAATGCATAATCTATTCCTCTCACTTGGACCTTAGAGCTTAGTATCCAGTGATTATTTTCTTTCAGCTAAGTGAAAGATACTACCACCCAATATGGATCAGATCCCATGTGCACACAGTGCCAAATAGCCATCTAGCCTGCAGCGCTCTCTCCCAGTTATTTTTAATGTATTACTTTATGTGTTCTGTTTTGAGCATCCCTGTCTGATGGTCTCTGTCTGTGATGACTCTTCATAATTGAATGGAATTAAAGTGGGAGTTTATGGTTCTTCCTGGTCTTTTAAAATATTTTGCTGGCTTAGAAATGCATTATATTTCATGGTGACCTTACTTAACAAGTGCTACCATCTCCTTTACTAAGGCTGAAGTTTTTAGCCCACAGCAGATGTTGGCTGAGCTTGCAGGTATGAAGCTTTTATATGAAAGGGTATAAAACGCTTTTAAAATACGGCTTGCAGGTTCTGTGGCCAGCACTCAGTGCTTAGACAGCACCTTTCATTTTTCAAAGTGTTTTGCAAATATTGGTCTACAGAAGATCCTGAAATGAGTTGTATTATCCCTGTTTTGCAGATGAGGAGGCAGAGATGTTGAGGCCATTGACTGCCTTGAAAATCATGCAAAGCCAGGCCAGAAACACTGCAAACTGAGCTCTCAGAGAAGGAGGCATCCTCAACATCTGAGACATTAAAAAAGAACTAAAAATGCAAAAATTCCTAGGTGACTTGCCCAAGACTGGGGAGAACTGTCAGTGCCAGAGCCAGCACTGTGCTTTTGTTTCACATGTAGTTCTCGCAGCCTTGGGCTTGCGTTGAGACATTACACTTTTTCTTTGCCCCTGGAAAGAAGAGAAATGCCTTGAGCAAAGTGGTAGGCTTCATAGAATCCCCTTTTTTTTATAAATAGAGTAAGGCAGAGCTTGGCCCACAGGCGTGTGATCAGTCGGTGACCAGAGCAGAAGGAGGGCACTGGCCTTGGACTGAGCTGTGTGTGCCTGGATATGGTGACACTGGAAAATAAGAATTGATGATGTGAGAATAGGATTGAGGCTCGTGTGTGTGAGAAGTTTCTGCTGAGGAAGACAAAATGGATCAAAAGATTTCCAAACTGGGGTCTGTAGAGCATCCTCTGGTGGTCTGCAGAGACTGCCTGGGCACACACCCCCTGCTCATTTTGGCTGCAGAGTTGGTCCGGGTGTGTTAACACTCAGAGCCTTCCTAATGCTGCTCCTTCGCCGTCGGGGCTGTTGGGAATGCTGCCACAGCAATGCTCGTAGAAACACAGCAGGAAGGAGGAGGTGGTCCGCAAGAGAAACTGTTGAAAAGTTTAAGTCTGTGTATTCTGTCATATATTTCCCAAAGCAATCCAAATTCCTCGAGATTACTTTGAAGTCCAGGACAGGAAGGATTTCTCTTAAGCACAGGTGATAATTATTACTAGCCCGTTGCATGCATTATGGTTTATGTTATTGCTGAGCTCCCAGCGTGTCGGGGGTGTGTGTGTACGTTGTGTGCTTGACTCTGCACAGATATAACACGGATAAATCCTGGCTGTTCCCATGCCCTGTCTGTGCTGACCTGCTCAGGGCGTCCATGCCCCTTTAAGAGGCAGGCGCTTTCTGATTCATGTAGGCTGTTTCTGGCAGATTTAGGGTCTTGGAAAAGATGCCCTTAGTCCCTTATTAAATATTCATAAGAGGGTGGGGTCACATTTTTGTGACCTGAAAAAAATTCCATTAATAAATTTGTTATCTGACACGAAAACACTTTAGGGTGGAAAGCAATCCGTATCGCATCCCATTTAACATCAGATCACAAGTTGTCATTAAATTGGGTCCTTTGTCTTTGCTTCTTGTGAGGTTCTTCAGCAGCATCACTAATGGGGCTATTGTCTGACAGCCCCGACTCCTGCACATAACGGGAGGTTCTGCTGGGAATGGTGTAGGGCAGCTTCCGTCTGCTCTTGTACTTGCACGTGAAGTAACTGAGGAGTTACTCTCTGTATCAGTTTTGTCTTCAGAAACTATGTGAAAATGTAAAAAAAAATCTTATTGAAATAGGGGGAGAGATTTTACCAAATATTGCTGCCTGAGATGAAGTAGTTGGACTCGATGATCTTTGTGGGATCCAACTCAGCATATGCTATGGATGGGAGCTTTTTGGGGAAGGGAAAACAGGGCACCAGGTCTGTGGCAGTCCTTAGGTTAGAGAGAGCACACGGACTGGGCGTCGAGTTTGGGTGCTGAAGTCTGGACAAGCATTTTTTGGAGCTCGCCCGCCTAAGTTTGTGAAGCTTATTCTGAGTGAGGCGTACCCCACGTTTGAGAGGTGCCCCAGACCCAAACACAGCGGATTTGCGTGCACAGGGCTCGGCTGCCTTAGATCCGTGTGGCCGTGGATGTCCCCGGGCAGGGCTGGCAAGGGACCCCTGCCCGGGGTACAGGGGTACCGCTGGTCCCCAGGCGCGGCCGAGGGAGGAAGGGGAGATGCCCCCCCCTCCGCAGGCCGGGAGCTCTGCTACGTTTTGGTGCAAACTCCTATCAGAGGCACCTCGTGGTTGCTTTTTTATTATTCTCACTGCTATTTTCCGATACCGAAATCCCGAGGTTGTGTGGCAGAGGAGTCGGTCAGGCAGCAGGAGAGCGACAGCCACTTTCCGCGGGAGACGAGAAAGTTGCGGGGCGGGCAGGAGGCTCCCCCCCGGAGCCGCGAGCGCGCTGTGCCGGCGCTTTCCCGGCCGTGCCGGGGTCCGGGGGGGTGTCCAGCCGGCGGTGCCCGGGCGGGGGGCGGGGGCGGCCCGCGGGGCGCCCCGTTCCGGGGCGGGGTGTGCGCGGCGGCGCAGGGCGGGGCCGCGCGGGTGGCGGCGCGGCGGCGGCAGCCCGCGAGCAGCGCGCCCCGCACTCCGCCCGCGCCCGCGGAGGCTCCGCACCGCTCCGCGCCCGCCGCTCCGCCAGCCCGCTCCATGGCCCGGCGCGCCGCACGCCGCCCGCCGCCGCCCAGGTGGGTGCCCCGCGGGGGGACCGGGAGGGGGAGGCCCGCGCAAAGTGGCAGAAAGAGCCGCGGCGGGCTGGAGGAGCCGCGCGGTCCCGGCTTCTCCGCGGGAGGAGGAGGAGGGAGGGACGGAGGGAGGTACGGAGGGGACAGCGTGTGCGCCCCGCAACTCGCCGGGGGTTTTTAGAAGTGATGAGCGGAGCGTGTCGCCTCGCGCCTGTCGTGACAGTCGCGGGTGCGCGTAGCCGCGCGGGCTGTGCCGCAGCGCTGGAGTTGGGAAGAAGAGGAAGGAGGGAAAGTGCACGGAGCCGGATAAAACACAGTGTCAGGTTTAAATGTCAGGAACCGGGATCGCTGAATGGATTCGCCAGTCAATTTACCGGGGGAAATTAAGTGAGTGAGCTTTGTTTTTGACATTGACTGGTGCTGTGAACCCCGGCGAAATGGATGTAACGGGATCTCGGCGCAGCCGGGCTCGGTGTCAGCGTTGCAGTGCGAGTGAGCTGAAATTTCGAGGGTGGTGGTGGCGGGGAGGAGGGAACCCTTAGGAAGTGGGTGGTAAGTTTAGAGCAAAGTGCATATACACTCTTCCTCTCTGGAATTAACTCCTTCAAAGCCAGCTTGTCTCCGAAAACAGTGAGAGTTGTGACTTGTCGTTGTGCTGGTGGCAGGGAAAAGCCCCTCGGTAACACGACACAGTCGTCTCGGTGCGTGTGCTGGCGTTTGACACGCTACCATTTCATATTTTTAAATAAAAACAAGTTTGGTGGCAGGAAATGTGAATCATGCAGGGCGACCAAGATCTGTTTATGAAAACCAAACGGTTGGATTTATTCTAGCCGTGAGTGTTGAGTTGTGAACTACAATAAATCGCTGAAGTTTATTTCTAATAAAAAGTGACTTGCGCATGCTAGTTTGCCTTTTTATAAATAAACTGAAATGTTAAAATCTTTTTTTTTTCTTTTTATTTGGATCACAGCTGATTTTCATGCCTGATGCTCCTGGGCCCAATCCTGGAATGCCTTGTGCATGTGCAGTAGCTGGTAGTAGGACAGGAGTCTCTTTGCCTCCCTCTCCCCCTGGAGCTGTAAGCACCCTGCCTGGTAAATTAGTATTTACCAGCTCGAACCCCTCATAAGTGTGTTTAATGTGCAGAGCTTTCAGGCATCTCGCACATCTTTTACACCAAGTTAAAAGGCATTTCTGTTTGCTCCAAAAAGTCACGGCTACAACACATGTGTACATGTGCATATGTCATTAGAGTGTGCTTCTGTCTGGTAAAGAAATGGCTTTTGTTGATTGTATATTTACTGTAGTAGCAGTCTAGGAAGTCTCTAAAAGCAGGCTCTGTCCTCTCCTCGCAGCCAGCGGAAAATCTGCTGTCAGAGGGCTTTCAGTGATCTCCTGTGGCTACGTCCAAAAAATTTCATTGATAAGGCTGCAGAGATGAAACCCGAGTCCTGCCTAAACAGAGTAGCTGCCTTGGCCTAGACTGTGATAGAGCTGAACTGCAAACTGATTGGTCTGACACTTTATAATCAAAGTTGATTTATTGTTCATTAGTAGTGCATTAGCCCTTTCAGGCAAGACAGTTATTTGTGTAGTGGCCTGTCAAACAAAAGACCGCTAGCACCTGTCATTTCTAAACCATGAGATAAGCAAGCAGATACTAAGATAATGCAAATAGGAATACAGTGGAATGAGGTTAAGTTCTAGCATTTTCTCTTTAAGAAATACTGTTTTATTTAATGTGTTGATGTTTAGCAAATAGAGGAACTGGATTATAGAGTGAAGGGGTTCTCCTGCACCAGGACTGTCGGGAGGAGAAGGTGCTGGGAATGAGCTGGGCATCCGTGGCATGTGGTTTCAGGGCACCTCGGAGGTGAGGAGGTAGTTGGGGCAGATAATCAATTGGGAAAAGCCAGTCACTGATACAGAAGGAAGATGTAAATGCTGCTCCATAGCCTTAATTTAATTTTGTTTGATTTTGGTTTTAGTGTGAGAGCAAGACCAAGGCACTTTTTGTGCTTTTTTTCCTGAGTCCTTCCCCCTCTTCCCAATGGACAGATGTCATGAAAGGATGCTCTTACTGGCAGGGGTTAATTATATGAAAACTTGATGACATCACAGCAGAACTGTGAGAATGTCAAAATACATCTGCTGCCATATTCAGACATATTGCTCTCCCTCCTCTCCCCCTATATCAGCTCCCCTCCCCTCTCAAAAGGGAATGATCTCATGACATAAAACAGAAAACAACACAAGTGTCAAAAGAAAACAAAATTAGTGAACTTTTGTCTGCCACCATAGAAACGAGGATTAACTTATGTTATTCCAGAGCATGGAATGGAGACTATCTGCATGAGGATATATAGTGTATTGTCTTCCGTGAATTCTCATTTGACAGGGATTTTGGAGGCTGTGATCTTAATTAAATCTCAACTGACTCAAATAATGCATCTAAAGGCATGCAGTGTTGCGTAACCTTGCTGAGTTGGTAAACCATAAATCATCAGAAAGCTTATGATAGGAAGGGCTGCTTTGAAATTTTTTTTGTTTGCTACAGTTGGTTTGTTTTTTTTTCTGTCTTGTTTAACATTCACTTTACTGTGCTGTGCCATTGTGCCCTCCCTTTTCTAAGCAGTGTTATTCTTGCTTTAAAAAAGAAAAAGAAGCTCTGAGACATGCTCTGACCAGTCACTCAGCTGAACTAAAGAGAAGTCATAAATACAATGGGATTGACAGGGAAGAAATGAAATCCCTGCGCTGGCTTTGCAGGGACCTCAGTGCTCAGGGGAAGGTGTGGGTGCCTCACGTTCTTCTAGAACTGGATGAGCCCTGCACAGGTTTTAGAAGTGTCACTCTTAACCTCACACTGAAATTTGTGCTGGGGTGTGAATCGCGATCAGACCTCACAGCAGAGTCGTGGCACGTCACCCCTGGGTTGTAATGGGTCACAGATGGATGATTGCATTGATGGACGGTGGGCTCTGATGTCTGCGCGAGTCAAGTTGGTTTTAGTTGTATGCAAGGAAGAAAAGGGTTGCAACAGTTGTGTGGAGAAGGATAAAATGGATTTTTAAGCATTGAAAGCGAGATAGAGCAGTCAGAGCGATATCTTATGCACCATTTTAACCTGACAGCACTCAAGCGCTGTTGTTGCTTGAGAATGAAGTTGTTCCTAAAATGCTGAAATGGTTATTTCAGTGCAAAATGCCCTGGTTTCTGTGTCTGTGATTACATGCTCCTGCAGCTGAAGAAAGGTAAGGGGAGAAGGATTTTTGCATTCAAAAGTTTAAGGAGTTTCAGAGGCTCCTGTGCTTTCCTGCTCTGTATTTCTTAGTCTTTCCAGAGCTGCTGTAGGCAAACCTGAGCTGGGAGGACACAGCACTTGGATTTACTTTCTGTAAAGCTTTCCCAGTAGCAGGATAACTTACTGGTGTTGTTTTTCTCCCCTCTTTGCTAGGGAAAAGCGGTAGCAGGGGTAGTTTTATCAACACCTGCAAAACTAGATTGTGGGAAAGTCCTGACACCATAAGCCAAATTTGTTATTGTTTGGTGAAAGACTTGGCTGGTTTTAAGCAGTTTGTTTGTTTTATTGAAAGCAGAACTGCATTACTGGAAACTACTTTGCTGTAGTTCAGTTAAAATGTCCTGTCCTTTTTTGTTTTTATAAGGTGCTTACATGTTCAGCTTCGCTTTCCAGTTACAAGGAAAGGAAAAAAAAATCCACCATATACTCATCTGCAGATTAAAGTGGCTGTGTAGAGACTGGGAGAGAAGCAACACTGGCAAATATCTCTGCCCCAGCCTTTTTTTCTCCTATTTTTTTCTTTTTTTCTTTTTAACATTTCCAGCACTGTTTCCTGCACTAGCAGGAGGATCTGTAGTCTGTATTGAAGTTGAATGAATGTTAGAGAATCCAGACTGAATAATGAACAAATAAGTGGAATTGCTAATTGTTCTGTGCACTAGTTTTGGACGGATTTGCCTTCATTGATTAGGTAAGATGCTCTGTTATTTGGGAGGGACAACACCCCCTCCTCCCCAAACTGACAACGGGTTTTAATTTTTAAGCTTTATCTTGCCCTTAAATCTGAAACATCATTGTTCAAATAACTGAGAACAAGGTAAACCAACAACATCAAAAAGGTCGGCTTCTGTGATTTCTCAAGGGCTTGTTATTTTGTACTTTCCAATTCTATTTGATGTCTTGACAAAACAAGATGACACAAGGGAGAATACATTAAATTTTGATTTTCATCTAACCTGTTACAGTAGTGGCAGCTTAATTTCTTTTACTTTTTACTGAAGACGGCTTTTTGCACAATTACTCTAATTGCCACAGCACTTTATGAGAAGGTTTCTTTACGGGTTTCCCATTTGCCTTGATTTTGTGAGGCATTTTTTTGAACGTGCTTTGACCTTTAACACGGCGAGCTGGCTGGTTGGAGTGCGTCTTCATTAGAAGTAAATCAGTGAATGGCAAAATTGTCAAAGAAGCAACTGATGTTTTCTCATTATAATCTAATTTGCACCGTTGTGCTTAGCTGTGATGTTCAGCTGTAGGTGTCTGCCATAGGTGTGAAAACCTGCACATTTTTAAGCAAATAAAGTTTACAACTGTTATAAAGGCGTCACTTGGAACCAGAGTGGCAAAGCCAGCCTGAGTGTTTAAGCAGAACTCTGGTTTGTGTGGGAAATAAACAGCATGATTTAACCGGGTGGATTTTTTTTTTAGAGAATCACTGATTTTTTTTTTTTTCAACTGGCCACGACAATGTACGTCATCTCAAATGCCCTGAGTTTGAAGAGCAGGCAGCTGTGGATTTGATTCTTGCAGGAGAAAATAGCCAGGGATGTAGAGAGGGCTCATCCTTCCTAGAAATCTGTTGGGAGTTGCAGTTCTTTAAAATCTGCCATAAGAAAAAAAAAAAAAAAGCCCCTCTGTATAACACTTCCCTTTCACTCACATGAAATTCTGGGCATATTAAATGTTGCTGGTTCAATCACGGGCTTTTATTATTTAATTAAGCTCTCCATAATGTATGTATGAATTAATACACAAATGTAAGGAGTCTGACACCATGATCATTCTCAATATATTAAGGGTGTTTGGGAGAGAGGGTTTCAAGGGGTTTTCAAGGGCTTTAGGGGTATTTTGGATGTTTCTAAGCAGGATTGCTTTTGGTTTATTTGAGGCTTTTTTGGCAGAATATGTTGATCTAACATTTCCTTTCCTAAACTCTGGAAAAAAATGCAGGGTTTTTTTCCTTTTTTTTTTTTTTTTTTTTTTTTTTTTTTTTTTTAGTTTTAAACTGACTCTTTATAAAATCACCACTGTTTGGAACCATGTAGAGCAGGTTATATAATTTTTCCTTTCATGCTAGAAACGGAAATAAAAATGGTAACTTTTTAAAATGTGAAAAATGATGATGGTAATCTCGAGCTTAAAATCTCACTCATCTTATTAAAGGGGTATTTGAATGTGTGTGTATGTTCTGGTTTAGTCTCTATTTGACAAATGTTAGATGTAGAAAGGATTTAATTTATGTAAACTTTATATTTTTATGCAAATTAAATGAGTATTTATTATAGCAGAAACAATTATCCTGGCACTTAGTGAGAAACCTGGTATGCATGAGAAGTGGAAGATAAGATCAGATGTTTCATTCTGTAAACAAATACAAAAATATTCCCGTTTTTCCTCAGCTAGAAGAGAATACAGAAGACGACAGACATCCTGACATGCCAGGGAATGTCAGCATAGCCCATCGGTCTGCTTTCTGTGGGTCAGAAGGAGATCTTCTCTCCTGATAAAATACAATAAACAAAATTATAATAATAAAATGCTAATTTAATTTTAAGGAGGTTCCCCCCCCACCCTTTTAATAGGGAGTTGTATTGTTACAGAGAGCACAGTTATGCTAATGACAGACTACTTAGCTGATTTTACATTAATATAATAAACATTACCTGTCTTAATGCGCTGTGCTGTATTACGGCAAAAGAACTAAGTCTTAAGAGTGAGATTCCATTTCGCATAATGAACCAGCACTGCAGTTCCTGCGTGAATAATTCCGACAGCCGTGGTTTTGTGTTTCGATTTTGGAGGATGAAATACTATGTCGGAAATGTTTTAGTGTCAGGATGGAAGCAGGTCCTGCCTGCCTTCAGCACTTTTTATTTTGCTGGGCTCTGCTCTGGCTTGTGGCATCGTGCCTCTCTGCTTGCCAGGGTGTCAGTGCTTTATCTTCTCCTGTTTTGCATTGTTTCGGCTGAAATTTTTTTTTTATTTTAAATATATTGCCTATAATAGCTCGCTAACAGGACAGCTCAAGTTCATTGTTTGGTTTTGCCTGGCCATAGCTATTTTTATTGTAGTTCAGTATTTTTAACTGTTCCTCAGCGACTTGTTCTTTTCTGTGTTCAGCTGTTTTGCTCCGTGTAACTTTTATCACAAAATCTTTAACCGAAGAATTGCTGTTTGGAAATCCAAGGTGCCTGGTATGAGGGCTTACTGAAATCAAGTTCAAACATAGATCGCAGGAGAAAAGGATTTTCTGGCAGAGTTATTCTTTATGAATTAAGGAAATCCTCCCCATCTTCCATGCATGCCTGCTAACAGTTAGCAGGACCACAGCTGTATCTAGCATCGGAGGCACAGGGTGTGAAAATGGCTTTTTTTTTTTTTTCCCCCTCTTCATACAAGATTAAACTACTTGAAATTATTTAGCTAGTATTTAATTATATTAATATCACTGAAAATGAGGGAATGGAGATGATTAAATAGGACTAAATCATTTTCATCCCCGTGACCCTTGTCTGGGTTGTGTGGAGGAGTGACAAATGCATCCCTGCTGTAATTTCACAGGGAAGTTAAAGGGGAGCTTGGCCCAAGTTTGTGGCCCAAGTTTGTGAAAACAGAGCGTTTGTAGGGCTTGAAATGGGAGGGTCTCAGAGGGGACTGCGGGGCCGGGAGGGCTTTGGGGATGTGGAGGAGCAGAGGCAAAACCCTGGGAGAAGCAGTGAGCGAAGACAATTGTGAGTATTAAAGACATTTTTTGCCGTTGATGGTATTAGCATGTCAGCAGGTCCATACTAGCACAGCTCCCAAAGCCAAATTGCAGCTGTATTTTTACCTTTGCTGCCAGGTTTACATGCAGCTGGGTATCTACCACACCCTATTGTTATCAGTCAACAATACCAAAAGTAGTTCATTAATCATATCAATAACAACAATCATGTTTCAAGTGCAAAATAGAAATAAACAACCTGGAAAAAAAAAAAAAGATTGATTTCTTCTCTGCATGCTAACTTAGCATTCTTTAAATATATCTGCCAGTAGTTTAATTTGAACTTCAACTCCCTGAAGGCAGTAAGACAGAATTATTTTACTTCTTCATAAACTGCCTTCTGTGATTCATTGTTAACTCATAAAACACACTCATTTTCATGTACTTAAACAGTTAAGTCATTTTTAAAGTTGGTTTGTAATTTTTTTTGGCAACACATTTAAGTTGACATCTGAGAGATAGAAATCTAAAATGAATTTATAGCTCTTGGTTTAGGTTTCACTTACTATCAGACAAAATATCAGAAATAAATATTTTTTATCTAACATAATGTAAAGTATATTGCACAGTATCTAAAATAAAGTTTAGTTTTGACTGAATACACTCAAAAAGGGACCCATAAATATTAGAGAGCTGTAGTTAAGAACTTACATGACTGTTTTAAATACTATTGATTTAAACCACTGGCTAGATTTTATGAATCAAAGTGTAATTTCCAAGCTTTGGCTATATTTCTCATCACTAAAGCACTCTCTCTTGTGTGCCTTTAGCAGCTTTCCAGACATTCAACACGGGATTAAATGATAGTAGTTACAATGATCAATAGGTTAAGACCGGTACAATCACTCTTACCGCTAATGACCTCGGTAGTAATGGGTAATAAAGTGTGGGCTATAATAGCCTATTGCTGGTGCTGCATGCCCTTTGATTCCTAGTACTACCAGGGACTAGCTACATGGAAAAGTTGGATGTTGGGAGTTAAGAGAGTGGATATATAGGCCATCATTCTTAACTATTTAAAGTCCCTCAGACCGATGTGTGTGCCCACGCTCGTCCGGCATGTGTGTTGTAATTTTTAACACGATAGTTTCTGGTTCATTTGAATTCGTTTGTGCGAGGTTTCCGTAAGCTGCTTTCGTGATAAACTAAAGTACAGGCCTTGGCTAAATGCGGCTGTTAGCTGTGTTTATAAATGGAAGGCAGCACCTTCTTTAGAAGCGCAGGTGTGGTGTGAAAATGTGGTTTCAGATGGTAAAATGAAGTCGAAGGGACCAACACAAACTTGCACCCTGTGTACTTGTACTCTGTGTGCAGCACATACATCATTTTTTTTTCTTTCTACTTAAGTGCTGCTGTTCTAGCAAGGAGTGTGCAGCTGAGAGATTTGTTACTGGAAGGTACATGGCCAGTTTTCAAAGATAGGGCCTAATCGCCAGATCTGTCCCAAGATAAACGTGTAGAAAGGCCATGGAAGTGAATGGAAGTTGTCCCTGCCCAGCTGACGGCAGAATGCGGCCCTTTGGATTAATCACCAATGTGTAGGGTTTACAGCACCCCACCCTATTCCTGTCTGTATCCCCGCTTGTCGTCATAAATCTGACTGAAGAATATTTGTCTTGTCTATCTTCCAAGAAGGGCACAGAAAACATACTTAAACATGCTTCCTCTTCTGTTTGCTTGGTCCAACTTCAATGAGAGGTAGTACAAACCCCAGGGTAAAGTAAACTTCTCTGGGGATGAGAATAATGGTGAGTCACGTTTCGGGGCGAAGATAGTGACAGCAGGATTTAATTAAATAATTTCCTGCTCCCAGAAAAGTTTTTAAAGACTACGGATTAAGATATTCTGAATTAATGGGATTACCCATCCTGATGACTCAGTGTCCTCAGAGCTGGTCCTGCCTGGCAAGGTGGTGGCTTTTCCATAGGCATGGGGACGCGGTGCCGACTGTGGGAGAATAGCCACTGCTTTTGGTGGTTCTGGCATTTGTCCTGCAATTAAATCTCCCTTTGCCAGTGTTCACACCGGCCTGGACCCCATCAGCGATGTGGGAACGTGCTGTGCCACAGGGAATTCTCAGAGGACCTCGCCATGTCGGCATTAATGGGATGTCAAGAGGTGTGTGAGCCTTTGCTCAGGCAAATGTTTTGGAGGCAGTGTCTGGCCCTGGCACACGACATGTACACAACAACACGGGGAGATGTGCACTGTACATGCCTCTGACCTTCAGGAACCATTTTTAGTTCATCAAGATTAGTGATGCTGAGAAATCAGGACATCAGTGCATAATGACTGTGAAATTAGGAATGAGAGCTTGCTATGCAAATGACAGGACAAATCATGTGAAAAAGTCAAGATAAACTGCGTATTAAGACATTATGTTACATAAAATTAATACTGGATTTCTCTCTTGCTTACTACTACGCTGGAGGATTTTTTTTTAAACTCCTTTATCTTCTGATCAGCTATTGTCTGCTGATTTTTTTAAAAAGTGGTGCACAGAAAAAGTGCTAAACATATTATTACCTTTTATTGTAATACATGAGATGACAGGAGATCTTTTTTAGTGAAGTATATCCTTTACTGGTTTTAGTTTTGTGCTGTCATGAATTTCATTTGAAACTATAGAAAAGTAAGGTGCTTCAATATTAATATTAAAACTCATATGGGTTTTGTCTTTTCCTCTGTTGGTTTTTTTTTCCTCCTTTTTTTTTCCCTTTTTTGGGGTGGGGGGTAAAGGGGTGGGTTTCTAGGGAAATAGTCTTCTTGCATTACTGGGACTGACAAAATGGTTCTCATGTAGTCTGCAAATTAAACACAAGTGCAGTGATTATTTTGAATAGCTAAATTACATTCTAGAAAGCTTGCAGAATTCATAGCATTGTCATTAGGTATCCGCTTGAATACAATTTGTGTAACCTTGGCCAAGACAGCCTGTCATTTTAATGTCAGTGTTTTATCTGAACAAGACATCATCCTTTCAGATACAGTGTACAGGTTCCTTGCAAAGATGCCCGTGCAGAAACGTGTTAACAGTTGCAAATATGAAATGCTATCAAGTTCATCACTGTAGCTGTTTGTCACTGAAATGTCATGGAAAGCGGCTTTTAATGGTATCTCACATAATATGAAAGAATTGAAGACATCTGTATGCTGGGTGAATATGGAATGGTAAAGACATCGTGGTAGGGCCTTTCTGTAAAAATTGCATAGGAGTCTAGTGCTGTTATTCACATCACTGAGCCTTCCTTCAATTTCTGAAAAACCTGTCGTAATAGGGTCTAGATCCCATCAGTGCGGGATATTTGGCTGTTGGATTTCTCTACAGAAGGCAAGGGCTTTCTGAGACAGAAAGGACTGAGCTGATGATTTCTTGCAAAAATAAACCAATCTTTACCATATTACTTGATTTAGAGGCTCTCCATCCAATAGTGTTTTGCAAAAGGGGAATTTAGTCACCGGGAAGGTGTGGTCAGTAGTACCTCTGTACCGGCCAGGGTGGGCTGTAAGGACTCTAACCTTTGGCCCCCTCGATGCCAGGCACGGGCTCCCCTGGCATGGGGATGTGCTCTGTGGTGATGTGCTCTGACCCTCTTTCTCTTCTCTTGGCCTTCAGGTTCCAGTGTCGGTGGCTATGATGACACCTCAAGTGATCACTCCCCAGCAAATGCAGCAGATTCTCCAGCAACAAGTGCTAACTCCCCAGCAACTCCAAGTCCTGCTCCAACAGCAGCAGGCACTCATGCTTCAACAGGTAATTGTTTCCTTAACAGCTGCTCGGGTGGCCCCTATGGATGCTGGAGGCTTCACCTCCTGGAACACTCTTGGGGAAAGAAGCTGCCCACATCTCAGGTCTGAACCTTGGAGCAGCCATGCTGTGAGCTGAACTGACTGCTCTTTTGTTTTTAATTCTAGAAATAGCTACTGGAAACAAATCCAGGGAGCAGTGCTAGGAGTGTTTCCAAGATCAGCTAAATAATACAGATGCATATTTAAGTGTCAGGACTTCGGCAGATGTCCCTGTTGCTTTTGCCTGTATCCCCCTGCAGGCTTGGTGTGCCCTGACTAATTGGAATAAACAAGGTAGAAGGGCCATACTTCCCAATTTAGACCTCATTATTTCCATCTGGAACCATAAAGGGCTGTGGAAACGGTGGAAATAGAAGTGGAGGGGTTTGCAAGCCTGTTTGATTTCAGCCAGCATACGCTGGGCTGTGTGTCAGTGCTTCTCGCAGCCCATGGTCCTTTTCTCAGCTGGAAGCTGGCCACCAACAAGCCCTGAGGTTCTGTTATCACAGGGTTTGACATAGCGGGGTCTCACGGACCCCGGGTGGGTGTCAGCATCCACCCAGCCCAACCCTGCCTGCTCCTTCCTGGCTCCCAGGCTCCCTCCTGCCCGTGCCGGAGCGCTGCCTGCGCAGAGCACATCTGGGGAGCGGGAGGAGGAGAGTATTTCCCAGGATGTCTATGCATGTATTGAACAACACTTAATACAGTCAAACCCTATCATTTAGAAAGCATGTGTGTTTCACAACAGAGATTCGCCAGACTCTCTCAGCAAGGGCATTTCGGCTTTGTTGTTACAATCAAAGGTCATTCCTTGCCTTATTTTAATTAGTTTGTGTAGAAAATGGTATGTTTTTCATCAGTTCATTTTGGAGATTACTTTTCAAACGATAATGCCAAGAATAGTCAGTGTGCACTGAATTTATTGTTGAGTTTCAAACTAAAGGTCAGACCATTACAGATAAAAGGATGCTATTTTTCAAATCACAGTTTGTGTGTTACACCAAAAGGGACACTGAATTGGCTCTCCACTTTGTTACTTACCATCTTTCCTTTTCTTTGTAGCAGCAGCTTCAAGAGTTTTATAAGAAACAACAGGAACAGTTGCAGCTTCAACTTTTACAGCAACAACATGCTGGAAAACAGCCTAAAGAGGTACAGACAATACCCATTTTACTTTCAAACCACAGATCCCTGGGGACTGTCTAGTGGCTATTAAACTGTCATTCATCTTAAAAATGATTACACAACTGAACTGACTCTATCGGGCCTCAGCTTTCAGATTTATTGTCCTGTTTTCGCCTGTGTTTTCCTGTGCTTTCCATTTGCTCGCTGCCACATATTTTATAGCAGGGGACCAGGCCTTGCTGTTGAGTATGAGTCCTGGAGCAGGCATCTAGACTTGTATCTTGGGAGAGTGCTTTGGGGCGTTAGTTATGGTGGAGAGGGGAGGGGGCAAAGCTGCAGGCCCAGATCATTGCTGTCCTCTCTAAACGAGGCAAAATGCCGAGAGGTGTTGAGTTTGGGCTTGCGCTTTCCAGCCAGAGAGATTCTGGTTGCACATTGCTCGCAGCATGGGCTGAGCAGGAAGGACCACGCTGGAGCAGTGTCAGTGTGACAAGGAGAAGAAATGGCCGGAGGCCTTGCTCTGATGCTACCATGGTCCATAACTGGAGGGGACAGGCCAGGGTAGTTTCTGCCTGTCCTTCAGGTACGCTTCCCTTCCAAAATACCTGTCACATCCTTTGCTGGGTTTGGTGTGCTTAAATATAATTTTTCTGCAATTTTTTTCAAGGTGCTGAGTCCACTCCTCGAGGAGTTTGAGACTTTCCTGTTTAATCTGACATCAGTGCTGGCTTAGGTAGATCCTAGAAAGCTGCCTCTTGGCGTGAGACACTGGGTGATGTCCGGTGATAGCGGTAGCGCCTGTGTCACCTGACAGGGGGTGTTGCTCGAGGCACGCACCCATTTCTGCTCCTCAGCCCCCTTGAAATTTCGGCAAATCGTGCCACCTGTGCCAAGTTTCAACCCAGAGTGAATTTTTCCAGCTGAGTTATAAACCCCTGAAAACAGGGGGGTTTATAATGGAAACGCTGACACAACCTTAACCATAGCGCGCTTACGGGCGCCACTATAATAAAAAGGGAACAGATTAAAAAGTGTCTAAAATGTAAATCTAAAGGACTAACAGTAATTAAAATGGAAATGGCACAGGGAGGGAAGGCATGTAATTGTGAGATATCACTGTGCAGAATGCTCTCAGCTTTGTTTTGCTGGCTGTTTTTCTAATTCAGTAGGGCTTACTCATCAGTGGCAGTTCAATGCGCGTTAATGACTCTGGGATGCAGGCATCACTCTGGACAAAGAAATGATTATTGTGCGGTCAAAAGAAGTTCAAAGACAAGAAGGGAATTTCAGTTTTTTCCTTAGAGATCCACATTCAAGAGCATATAAATTAAGCCAAATGTTAAAAACCACAGTCTGAAAGCTGACTTCAAAGTCACAACTCTCTAATTAATGAACTGCGAGCTTCAGTTTGGACAAGTCGTGGTTTGATGCGCCCATAAATCAACATGACAGGTCTGTTTCACAGTCTCAGACAGCGCTTGTCATTGAGTCACATCAGATGTAAACACAGCAGAAAAAAGAGGGAATATGAAGGAGGTGCAATTGATCAACAGAATTGGTAAAAACCCACTTTTGAAACGCATTATGCATGATCACAGGAAATGGCGATAGCCTCAAGAGGCTTTCTCCTTCTGCTGTTGCTTTTTTGAATCAGATTTCTAACAGCCTTCAAAAGGGAGAATAAGAATTATGGAGCTTCTCCCCTGTGGCTGGCAGGCAATAACCCCCTGTTGTTATTTTGTGCTTCTTTCTTTTCAAAGGCGTCAAAATTTAGTTTTTTAAAGATCTTTAACTCTATATTTGAAGACAAACAATAAAGGGCTGCCACTGTCATTCTTATCAGTTACCAGGGATTGTATTTTTTCTTTCTGTTGCCACTTCTTATTAACCTCTTATTTGGTCTATTAGACATAGTTTTGAATGCAAGCCTGCATGCTGGGAGAACATGAAAGTTCAGATGAGCTCAGAGGGCAGATAAAGAAATTTGAAGGGGAAAGTTACACAGCAGAATGAACGATAAAAGTTAACTCTTCTAAATTGCTGTTGTCAGACAGGAGAGCATCTCAGACACAAAGATGAGGGCTTGGAGCTTAAAGAAAAAAATACCTTGTGTTAAAAAAGACAAGAAGGGAAGTTAGACAATGTGATGGCATTTCAATATCTAACACACTGATTTACTGTGGTCACACTTCTGATATTACAGTAGCGAAAGCAACAATAAGAAAGGACTCCTTCCTGTTTCAAGAAGAGCATTTTAACACTGTAGCTGGAAAGAGAACAAGGACCTAAGTCTCTTCAGCTTATTCTGGGGATTTGGGCGGGAGTATTTTTGCTGATGGTTTTAGTGGAGGTCCATTTCAACAATACATTTCACCCCACAGGTTTGTTCAGCCCAGCTTAAGGAGGTTATTCTTGCTAAATTAGCATGGAAAAGGTGGTCTTGTACTATTTTATTTCTTCCCCTCCCTCTGCCACTGAAAACTGACGGGCAGTGCCGTGGTGGGGGCCAGCGGCTGCCGTGCTAACGAGGGCTGAGCGTGTACCTTGACAGATGGAACAAGTGTATTCATGTACGGCATCCCCCAAGTCATTTGGTGAGTGCCTTGTCCTATTGTACTGTTGTGAAAGAAGGAAAACACAACAAACCAACCTCCCCAGCCCCGCTGGTGAAAGGGATCCGACCCCCGAGCAGAGCAACAGACGGATCCCAGTAAGGTTCCTGGGGGTTTATGAGGGTTGTGTGGCGTAGCAGAGGGTGAGCAGTGCCCCACAGCAAGGGGCAGAGGTGCTGGGGGGGATCTCAGCCTGTTCCGTCTGACTGCTCTCCCCTGGAAAAGCCGGGGCTCCCCAGAGCCAGGGGGGTGTGCAGGGTCCTGCGTGGAGCTGCGGCGCTGGACGGAGCGCGCTGTTTCCCGAGCAGGGCCGTTTGTCCTCTGGCACTGTGACAGTTTATGTTAGGCAGTAGGGAGTAACCTAAGAAAGGAAAACAGACCTTTGACAGAAGCTTTAGGGAGGGGATCAAAAATGCAAGTTTTATCAGGATATTTCAGCATTTTAACACTGACTACTGACCTGACAACAGGACTGCACCGAGACCTTTTTTGTATGCATTCAATTGTGAGAAGTAAACAAACTGCCTTGTATCCTGTGTTTGGTAACTGGGTGGGGAGCGCAGTTTGGCAACGTGTCTTGCTTTTAAATTCTTTCTTGGACAATGGGCCTTGTATACTTTTATATCCTGGCTTTCCAAAGTAGAGTGTGTTCAAGAGCTTTTCTTAGGATAGCTGAGAAGACAACCAAATGGGCATCAGTCAATTGATATAAAGGGATTTTTTAAAAAACCCCATGTGCTAACTTTGCACTCAAATGACAGATAGGTAAAACACAGCTTACTACACCTAGTACTAATAATACACATATCTTAATATCTATATATTAAGTATAGATATATTTTAAATTTATATTTATGGAGGCAAACATTGCTTTAGCTCTTAATACAACTGTTACTGGGGCCTGCATGCATATGGTGCTGTTGCAAATAGTTGCAACAAATGGATGTGTCTGAGCAAGCTGTTGCAAAGAAATGTAAACTCTCAGAGTTCCAGAATATCCAAACACCTATTTGTTTAAATGTGTTCCTGAAGTCCTATGTTTTCTTTGGAAATAAGATAAATTGAGCTTATAAATAAGATGAATAGAATGACTGACTCAGAGTTGTGGGTATAAAGCTGGTTGCAGTATTAGGATTGATGGGGCATGCTGGTATGAGAAGGTGGGGGTCAAACTGACGGTGTCTGTCAGTCCTGCTGCAGCAGCTCTGGTGAGACTTTTTCCCTGTGTAACACCAGTAGGGAATGGGGCCAGTGATCCTCTGGCTTGGTGTCGAGGAAGGCCATAAGAAAGCTCAGGATCTGGCTGGGGTTTGTTTGTGAAAGTGTGCAGTTTGGTAAGAGTTAATTTTCTTTCCATAATTGTTAGCCATAATGTGTATAAGACCTCCACCTTGATATGATTCCTAGCAGATTAGGGATATTAGATAATTTCCTTCTATTTATTGTACTACTGCACTGTATTATCTTTCTATCACTCAGATAATTACTAAGGAAATCTACATTAATTTTTTTTGGCTAGCACAAGGAACTGTTAACACTGGCATGATGTATTGATGTTTTACACAACAAAAGTTTTCCTCCTGTCATTGTACAATAAATAAAAAGATATTTATCAAAATGCAAAGCCTTTCATGGTTTTTAAAGAACAAAGCAAATAAAATACAAGATGAGCATGGAAGCAAAACCTAGAGGCTTCCTTAACTGAACAAAATTAAGGACTCTGAAGCCTCGAGTACTGTACATATTAAACACTCACATTCAAGTAAGATGTTGTTTGCTAAATTATGAATGTGTGTAATTAAAATCTAGTGGCTGTTTCTATGAAAGATTTACAATGTTATTTCATCGTTTGTCATGGCTAATTAACAATATTAGATGAAGTTTTTCTTCTTCAAAGGTCTGATTTTTTCTCATTTATTTATGTCAGAAGTGATAAACAGAGTAGTTAAAAGCTTCTCCGGGTACAGTAGTGAGAAAAGCAACATGTTCTTTTACACCTCGAAGGTTCAAGGTTCACATCCCTGTGGAGTAAAGCAACTCCATCTTCTTTCTAGTGAGAATAATTAAAAATTTCAAAGTGCAGAAGTAGCAGCCTTAAATACAGCACAGAATAATTCCAGCGTAACAGAAAGTATTGTGGGGCTTGATGGATGAAGAAGAGAGAGTAAGTATAAAGTACCATAAATTAAGCTAGTCGAATTGCCTCAATAGTTGAGACAGCCCTTGAATGAGCAAACAGAGCACAGTACAGGGTTTCTTGTTATATCTAAGTGTGATGTGATCTTGGGGTGTGAGCCTCATGTTCTTTGCCTTGGAAGAATTACCCAGGATTTTCAGCAGAATTTGCTTTACCTACCACTGAAACACAGCCACTTGTGGGGTAAAATATGAACACGTGGAGCAAGAAATGCTGTATGCATTTGGAATTGGGATGGCAGCAGGGATTTAGGTTGGATGAAAGTTAGCCACTGGAGATGGGAATCTGCAGCCCTGTGTTAGCTCCAGCACCTAAATATACCTTGGGGTCTTTTCCAGGGATGGTGGGCTCGCTGGCTCGGCCTTGATACCCAGTGACTGCTGTCAGAAGTTGAAGCAAGTTGAGACAAGGAGTCCTGTAAATCCTCTGCTTTGCTCTTGCATTAACAAGTGTGCTTTTTTTTTTTTTTTTTTTCTTTTCTTTTCTTTTCTTTTCTTTTCCAGCCCCAGCAGCAGCAAGTGGCCACGCAGCAGTTGGCCTTTCAGCAGCAGCTCTTACAGATGCAGCAGTTGCAGCAGCAGCACCTCCTGTCTCTGCAGCGTCAGGGGCTGCTGACGATCCAGCCCGGGCAGCCTACTCTGCCTTTGCAACCCCTTGCACAAGGTAGGTGAGGGGTTTGGGTGCCAGAGCCAGAGCATGTGTGCACACTCACACGGAGTTGTCACGTGGGGGGAGAGAGAGAGCAAGAGCTCACAGGCTCATAACATAATAAGCACAGAAAGATGCTGACGGGCGGGGTGGGCATTATAAAGATAGATTTTGAGAAGGGCGGTGCTGCAATCCTGGGCTGCTCTGACTGGCGGGGTGTAGAGGGCTTGGGGTTCACATGCAGTTTGCACAGCTGTAGCCAGTCTGGCAGACTCAGAGCTGCTGGTTGTACTCATCTGGGCTTGGAATCCTTCACAGGAGGAGTCTTTATAAATTCCTGGTGCTGGCTTCATGGCTAAGGGTGTGTGAGAGCAGCTTTTCCTTCCCCAGATGTGTAGTTTGGGCCTTCCTGGTCCCAGCCTGGTGATGAGCTGGCACAGAGCAGCTCTGACCCATGGGCTGTGGAGCTCTGAGTGCCCTTGGCTGTGGCTGCCAGGGAGAGGGGACACAGCTGCTCTCCATGGCTGCTCACACGGCCTTCGTGTCACTGCCTTGTTGCTTCTGTTCCTCCCTCCACACTGAGGCAAATTGGGATTAACTCCACTTAATTCTAATGGTGTTATTGACAGTTAGATCCTCCTACATCTTTATTTAGTCCTGCACTCTGCAAGAAGTTACTGCTTTACTGAAATCCCAATTTATTTTATTTTTTTAAGGCATTGATACACTGAAAGCACTACTTAAATCCACAATACTTTTGACAGTGATTATAACCTAGGGTTTTTATTCTCTCTTATCTTTCTTGGCTTAAATTTATTATTTTACTTTCTAAACTGGGTTTGTCTGCAAGCCGTGGGACATTTTAACAGGCTTTCTTGAGCTCTGACTGCTGTGGTTAAAGCAGACTCTTTGGAGTTGGCGTGGCTCAGGCGTGCCGTGGCATCAACCACGATGCTGGTATTTCTGAATAATCCTGCCTTCTCCTTCCCTTGCCCCATAATAAATTTGAATATTCACCTTTATAGCTTGAGTCAGCCCAGATTGAATGATTTGGGATCTTGAAAGCAGCCTTAGAGCTGTTCCTAGTTTCTAAATCATACCATGAATTTACATTGAGCTCTGTTCACTTAAATGGACGGGACGAGATGAAACTGCTTCTGTTCTTTACCCTCCTTTTTTTTTCTGTGTACATAGCTGCAAAAAAGGGAGAGTGAGGTGGCTGGTGAATATTAACTTATATGGATAAACAGAGGCCAAACTGGGGAGTGGAGCCTGCTTTGCTGTGTGGCTGACATGCTTTATTTAGGCTTATTTTTGCCAGACCCAGGAAGGTATTTGAGCACTTAACTCCTGTCTTGTGAGGCCGAGCTTTTGGGGGCCTGACCCCTGACTCCCCAGGTCTCAGTTTAACTTCCCAGCGTCCCAAAGCCGGATGTCTGTTGTAGAGCAGGGCTGTGCAGGAGGTGGGGGCTGATCCATGGGAACGTCGTGGCCAGCTGGGAGCTGCAGGATCAGGCCTTGGGCAGTACCTGGTCAGTCACCATCGCTGCAGAATGATGGGGAGAAGGCATGAAACAAGTCCGGGAGAAGAGGGCACGTAGATGAAATGCCATTTAAGCTTGCAAAATGTTGTAACGTGCATTAATTGCACTTCAGATTTATTGTTGGAAGCATCCCAGGCTGTTTCCACACACCCACTGGACTCAAGCTTCAACCTTTCTAATTTTTCCCACAGCTCCTCTACTATTAAGTTGGCTCAGTAAGGTTCATTGTATAGTCCATCAGTTAAGCTGTCCAAAGGAGGGCAATTGGGCAGTGACAAGACACGCTCCTGTGTAATGTGAAAGAAATGAATGTGGTGATGCATGAAGTGTAATCTGTGCGGTAACACATCGGAGACACCAGTAGGTAATTCAGCCATCGTGGCATTGATTGATATGGTTAGCAGGGAGGTGTAACTATTAGTCCTCGCCCGGGAGCATATTTAAAACCTAAGGGGTGCTGACTTGCACGCCAGAGAAGACACAAACATAAGCAGAGAGGGCTGGTTGTGCGAGGGAAATGAGCTGCGAGCGTTGGGGCTGGCGGGAGCCGGCAGGAAAGAGGGACTTGAGACCTGAGGCAGGTTGCACTCCAGCACGATATTTTATTCCTTTTTATCAGAGAGACGATGGCTTAAAACTGATGTCATTATGAGGTTTAAATCAACTTTCTGCTTGCTTGAACATGGTCACCTGGGTATGGAGGTACAAGGACACAAAGAGGTTGAGCAACTCTGTTTGTCTTTGAGCCGGTGATACCTGGGGTTGGGAAATTGAGTTCCGTGAGCAGTAATCTGTCAACTGTCCCCACAACATACATTTTTTAAACCTGTGTCTACATTTTCTTTCATAATAAAGAGGACTAGTTGTCCTGAAAAATGCGGTGAAGAGCCAAGGCTATGGTTTAAAATAATTGGTAATGGACACTTCTTATTTAAGAAAAAATTACAGCTCTCGTGCCCTTTTGTTTTCAGAACAGTTTGCAAGACTGAGACAAATACTGATAAATGTGTGTATAAAAGAAATAAAATCATCCCTCTAGTAAATGTAGCTGTGAATTCGGTTAAAAGCATTTTGCTTTTATTCTTAAGTATCTGTAATAGTAATAAATGTTTCCAAGGAGAGAATGCTACTTCATAAATGATATTTTTGTTATGTTTTCAGAACTAATAGATTGTTTAAATCTGTATTTTAGTTTCATTTTAGTTTTTAGTGCTCTCCTATTGTCTTAAACAAAATAGCACATCCTTTAATGTTATATTTGTGTAATGTTTGCTGGTTAGTATTTAGACATTTCTATAATCTAGATTTTACATCTGTACATAGCAGCAATTTTAAAATAAACCCCATTTCAGCAGTGTTCTGAGCTGCGAGTGTGAGATCTTTAGTATCTTCAAAATGAAACTGCAAATCACACTTCAAATCACCAGCGAGTGAAAATAATAGGACTGAGACATCCGGGTGCCTGATGGCTCCCGTAGATTTGGCAGTTTCAGGTCTGAATCCCGTTCCTGGTCCATAGGAAGTTGCAGCAATGATAATTGCAGCGCAGTTCTGGGAAGCTGACTTGAAATTTAGCTCTCGCTGTTAAAATGAGACTGTTAAATGGTAAATTACATAATTTATTGCGAGTGGTCGTGGATCTATTTGACTTGCTTTTGCCATTTGTTCTATTATTTTATTTAACCATTTTGCTGGATGAGTGATGAGCATACCTTTCAGCTGCCCAGTTTGACAGGCTAGTCAGGAATTCTCTCCAGAATTATTCTAAAGGAACTAAATTTAGGGCAGGAGGAGAGAGGCTCTTTCTAATTTCATTTTATTAATCAGATGATGTAATCAGTATTTTGGCAAGGGGTTGTGTGCAGACATGTATGACATCACAGTTACCTCTTTAAATTAATGTCACCCAGCCTAAAATCCGTATTATCTCCAGCATTTCCCCCTCACAACTGGGTATATTTTATTTTTCTTTCCATCTGTGGTATAGTTGTTGTTAGTACTAATGGAAGTTACACTTGTATAGGAAGTTAGACCAAACACTTTGACTTTTCAAGGCATAAATTTACCGTGTATGTCTGTTTTAGTGGCTGTAACACTTTCAGGCTTTTCCTTGGGATAAAGCAGTAGTAGATCCAGAAGTGACTGGGAGGAGAGGAAGGAGTAGAACAGGGAGAGGAGGGTGGATGGTAGTGTGTGTCTAATTAAAAACCTGCAGAAATCCAGATTAAAAAAAAAAAAGAAAAAAGGCCAGTTATTCTTTCCCTATTTGCTTATTCTGGAAAATAAAAATAGGTGTCGGCTCATACGGTCTCATATCAATATGTTATCATCAACAGACAAGTCTATTCACTATTGTTTCAACTGAGTAAACAGTGTGTAAGGGTCAGCCCTGCTCACAGGTAATTGTTAGTGTGCAGACAGTCCTGTCAAGCATGTTAGCTAAAAATACATCCCACACTGTCACTTTGCAAGGTGTTTGAAAATAATAGCCCCCACACAGCAAAACAGGACACAGGCTTGTGTACTGACCTTTTTCTTTGTTTAATTTGCTCAGAGGTTTAATTCCAGGAGACAAGTAATAATTGAATATGTCTAATAACTAAATGCTCATTTGGGACAAAATCCATCAAAATATAATTGGCATTTGGGGCTGATGAAAGGAAAATGACGTGGCTTTAGAGAAACGGATGTGTCCTAAGAATATCTGATCACTTAATGTATAAATTGAAGCCTCTTCCATAACATATATTAATTGCAGATACTTAAGGATTTCAGCATTTTTTTTGTAGTGAACCGTTACCGGAGACCAACTGTTTTTGTTAATGCTACTCTGGGAAAGGCGGGGAAGGTTATTGGTCTGTCGTGCAATAATTTACTCCTCTTTGATATGCAAACGATCCACGGTGAATATAAAAAAATCCTATCAGACTCATTTCACAGTTCTTAACCACTTAGATTCTCTGGAGTCTATCGCCTCATTAGACCAGTGCTCTCCAAAGCTAGCATAATTAAAATCTTTAACAGTTTAGCAAAGTAAAGATGTTTGGCTGATCACGTTGAGATGATTATCTATCCATTGTATTCTAAATGACAAAAATAAATTAAATTTAGACCTTGGCATTTTTTATTACGTGTTTCAAATGAATATAATGCATACTGCCTTTTTTTTTATTTCAATACCTTAGGTTGGGTGAGGCACATGCCTGTGTGAGCTGCTGCTGTACACTCAGAAAATGGCAGGTTTCCTTAGGATAGCTCCAGAGCTGCAACATGGTGAAACAATGAACAGTCACCCAAACGATGAGCTGGAAGCACAGTGATGAGAAACCTCTTTAAAAACACACAGACACTGACTATTATTATTATTATTAATATTTTTTCCCTGAATGTTTGAGTGACGTGTCTCTACTGCTAATTTTTTCCCATGGCCTTCTCTGAAAGAGCACTGAAATAGTCTGCAGAGAGAGAAACTTGACTTGTTTGATCATGTCACAAACATCAGCTTTATCCAAAAGCATGATCTCAGCGTGAGCACATGGTTCACCTTCCATTTGGCCCATTGGAGTTTGCAGTTTTCACTTGCATCAGTTACTGAATGTTGTCTCCTAGCCCTAGTGTCCACTTGGGCACATTTTAAAAAATACAATTTTTTATTATTATTTTTTCTTGAAGCTTATTTTCTGTTTTCATTTTACTTTTGAATGGCTCATTAACATCAATCTAAGAAATGACAGTAATAATAGTGTTACTTGTATAGAAAGTTACACAGTTTTTCGGTAGACACATCCATCAATTAAGTGAGCAGTTCGAGAAACCAAAATTAATGAGAAAGATAGGTGTGTTAATGAAATAATCATAGTATAATCAATTTGACTGTTAAAATTTGAAAAGCATTTCAGGAAGACAATATGAATTCATAATTTACGTCTAAAAGTGATTAATAAAAACTGTATTTAATAACAAAGCTATTTGTCATCATTTAAAACTTAAGCACAAAATTAGTCATGTTGTGGTTCATGTTGTCATAATAATAAAGCTGAGTATTTTTTTTCCTAAGACCTTCCTTGTTTTTAATAACAGGTTAGAAAGTAGTCACTTTCCTTAAAAAAAAAGGCAAAAAAAACTAGAAAAAGGAAGAAATTGAATTTCTTAGCTGAACGTAGAGTAGCCCTTGCTGTGGGCATGGGGGCTATTTTTGCTCAAGTAAGGACTCTGAAAATCGGCCTTTGGTCTAAAAATTACAAAAAATCATAATATTTAACATCATAATTGGTGTGGGTGTGGTGTTGTGTGGATCCCCCTGCCCTGCAGCCCGGATTTTGCATTCCCTGAGTATTGCAGGTGTCACACCAGAGCGTAGCAGAGTCGTGCAGTGCACTATTAGCATTTAGTTATTAAAAAAAAAAAAAATACATACGCAAAAACACACACAGGCAAAACTAACACTAGGCTTTGTTTACTGACTCTTTGATTTAATTACTGTTTGAAGACGGCCGAATTAGCTGTTAATTGATTTAATTATCCAATTTGTTTGTTTCAGGCATGATTCCAACAGAACTGCAGCAGCTCTGGAAGGAAGTGACAAGCTCGCACACAGCGGAGGAGGCAGCCAGCAACAACCACAGCAGCCTGGACCTGTCCACCACCTGCGTCTCCTCCTCCGCACCCTCCAAGACCTCCTTAATCATCAACCCACACGCCTCAACTAATGGACAGCTATCAGTCCACACTCCTAAACGGGAGAGGTAGGTGCCTGTGGGTTTTCTACCCTGAGCATCTCGGAGCAGCGTCCCGGAGTGATGGCGAAACGCTTGGGAGCGGTGGCCAAGCACCTTGGCCTCAGTTTTGTCCTCCACATCTTGCTCTGTCTGATGTTGGCGTGGTTGAATAGAGTCTCCACTGGGCAGAATATGCTCCTTTTGTTCAGATCTTTATGGCTTGTTAATTGGATCACTGTGGGCACAATTAGCTAATTGGAAGTGCATTGGATAAGCGTATTGGGAAGTGTGAAGAAGCTGGGGGTGTTTTGAGTTTTGCATCACGGGTGGTGGTACTCATTTGCTTTGGGTTTACAGGCTGGAGCTGAGCAAGAAAATCTGTTGGTCAGTACAGTCCCCATTTTTCTGCCAAAGTGCAGTGCCCCATCTCATCTAAGATGTTTGCCTTTTTTTACTCTGTATTACCTGCTTTCACAAGAAAGGGTAGGCTTGAGTTCACCAGGTTTCTCTAAAACAAAGTTGCTTTTTTTTTTTTTTAAAGTGCTGATAAAATTAGCTAACTGGTGTTGTTTGGCTTTTAAAAATGTGAGTTAATTTATACTTGCTCAGCTTGCATTGTTAAAAGAAATGGCTTAAATCAGGGGTTGTCTGTTGACATGCTTCTCGGCGCAGGCTCTGCTTTATTCCAGAGGATGCTTTATTGCGGGTTTGTTTCTTTACACCCCCAGATTTCACTGAGGCGTGTCTAACAATGTAACTTTTGCTTCTGGGGAGATAGACAGGCCCAGGCACCGGGGCCGTGGGTGCCAGCACCGGCTGCAGCCTCGGCATCGCTGCTGGAGGTGGAGGAGGAGGAGGAGGAGGAAGGGTCTCAAGGAGTGGGCGCAGTGGGGAGGGCAGTGCTCCTTTGCATTCAGGAGAGTCCTTTTGCCCATCTAGAAGTGGTATAGCAGACACTAGTGAAAGCTGGATTTTATGGAAACTGATGGCTTTGTCTTTCCATCCTCCTTTCATTCATTAGAAAGAGGATAATGGAATTTTTAAGCCATAGAGTTTGTATTTCTAGTGGTCTGAAAGTAGATTGATAGGGAAGCTATATAAATACCTCTTATATCTTTCTGATATTAAGAAAATAGTGCTGCTGGGAATAGATAGATTTTAAAGGAGAGCACACCCACTGTTGGAAGAAGCGCTGTGTGTGTAAGGCATCCTTTATATACCCATTGCAAGGATGTGTGGGGGAACATCAGCGAATATGTTTATAATGCATGCCAAGGATGTGCTTCTCCTGAAGACTTACATGGGATACTAAAAACAATTTGATGTTTATTAAACATTAGTTCCCTTTTTGCTGCATGTAGAACTGAACAAGATGGGTTTATGGCTTTCCAGTACATTTTTTATCTATGTTTTTCTTACCAAGTATATAAAGTAAAAACCCATGCAGTGAGATGGATCTTCTTTCACTGAATAGAGGCACGTGCTGTGTGCTAATGGCAATCTAAACCAGGAAACAGATTCAGTTCAGTTTGAAAGCCAGTAGAAACACAGGAATCTGTTCTGAAGTAAGAATTTTCTGTGTATACTGTTGAGCAGACCTGGAAGTCCATGTGTCTGAGTCCTGTAATTGTGGCCTGGAGGCAGCTGGGATCTACAGACAAGGTGATACACATGCTTTTATTAGTGAAGTTCCAGATTTATTAGGAAGGCATAAACATGCCATGGTATTGTTTGAGATTGTCTTAGTTTAGAAGACTAAATGCTCAGTGCTGGAGTAGTCGATAGCTGTGTTATTAAGCTTGCCTTATACTTTCCTTGCATATCTGTTGAGTTCTCTGAAATATCAAAATACAAAATAGGTATATTTAGGAATACAAATAAGAGAGCCACAGACTTTGCTTTGTCCTGCTTCTCTTTGGTACATGGAGGGTTTACACCATCCATTTGCTGCAGTGATTGGATTACATGTTTATCCATAAGTAGAGCAGGAGACTACAGGCAGGAGAATGCCTCCTGATGCACTTAAGGGTTTTGTTGCATTCTCATCAGGCACCGTGGTGCCTGCCTGGATTTCATGTGACACAGAAGCTCCTCTTGGTGAGATATTGTGCACTGGTTTCCTTTCTGAAAGGGTATTTATCTACAGGCGGGGAGTTCAGGGCGGGGAGTGAGCGGAGAGGGAAGAGTTGCTGTGCTCTGCCATCACATATATGTTTGACAGCTCACAGAAGGTGAAATTTTAGTGGGCTTGCAAAAGAGAGAGCACAGGCACAAGCAGGAGTTTAGTAATTTTTTGATTGCAAAGGTTAAGACTAGAGAAAAATCATGGGTCTGGTGGGACCATGAGTTTGCTGGACTTAGAGTGAAAATCCGTGAGTGTTCTTGTACCCATCTGGTTCAGCACAACAAATCAAAGGAGACTTTTGGAGGCAGTCCCTAGCCCAGGCTCCGGTCAGATGGGGCTGTGGGAAGGGCTCACCAGGGAGGTATCAGCCCTTTTACCTTCTGTCACAGAAGTCACAGCCTGGGCTGGCCAGAGCAGGTTTTTGACTCGTGGCTTTCCCCCTCATTCCTGCACCTTCTGTGCAACTGGCTGTTGGCTCTGGTCTGATACAACCAAGAGCTATTTATTTAGATTTAACCAACAATAAAAACACATAGTAAAATCTGTAAGTGTCCTAACAGTTAAGCACAGCCACATCATAACGACTGCCCAGCAGCCATAAATAATCATATACAGGTAACATTAACTTTTAGGGTGTGCTGTAAAGCTGTTTTCAACCCCTTTCTCTTGGGCTTTTGCGAAGGAGTGGGCTGCAGGAGGCAAGTTGGTTATGTGGGAGTTACTATCATCACTGTCAACTCTGGCACATGTCATTGGGATAGTTCAGGCTGTGTTTTAGGGGGTTCCTGATCCCACAGCTCAGGTTGCAAGGCTGCTCCAGACCTGCGAGACAGGAGGCACCTGTGTTAGAATCAGCAGGCAAGCAGCAGATCTGCTCTGTGTCTTGGATAAAAACACATTCTGGTTATAAACAAGGGGTTTAAAATAGCAGGAGCAGTAGTCATTGGCTGCCTGGCGTGCCCACGCGTCGCCGTGCCGCCAGCCCAGGCTGGGGTTCTGCACAGGCTGCGGGGACACAGCTCTGGTGACACTGCCCACTGAGGGGCTGCTGTGCTTGGGGCCCAGTGATAGCGCAATTCTGACAGCAAAAGAAGCAAACGGCAGGTGGATGGCCAGAGTCACCCAGGACGTTCAAAAAGCAAAAATACATTCATAAGCAGGAGGCACCCTCCCTCCTGGGCCTCATGGTGCTGCGCTTGGTTTCTGCATGCTCCATGTGTAAGGCTTCCCTGGGAATGAAACAATTCCAGCTATAAATAATGGGTTAATGCTTTCATTCATTTGGGCTTTAAATGTATATTACATCTATGCTTTTGTCCCACATTTCGCCCAGTTTCTGTAAGTAGCAGCAGCAGCAGCTCTGGGGTTTGGTGCACAGCAATCTGTTAAGGAGATAAATAATCTGCTTTGGCATGACACTCCTACTCTCCTCTTTAATTTGTCTTACACAAGGAAAATTATAATTAAATCATTCAGGGTAAACCCTTGAGTGTAGAGAAGGAAAAAACACACTTTGGTAAAGATTGCCAATAGAGACCAACTTCCCTGTTGTGCCGTGCAGAGACATTTATCAATATTCAGCACTATTAAAGAGAGAACATTTCGTGTGATTTGTGAGGCGGATGCCAAAGCTCAAATCAAGGCTTGTTAAGATCCTTTCCCCATGCAATCACGGGCATTCAGCATCATTAGAATTCAGCACTGACTGTGTGTTTCATGCTTTGATTTTACTCAGACAATTTAATAATGTTTATTGTACTGATTATATATATAAATTCACTCAATGCAATAAACATACCTCAGTCATCAGTACCCTAAGGGAAATATTTTGTTATAGATACTTGTATTCATTCAGGATAAGGGAAAGTGAGACCATCAACCAGCATGCAAACCTCTCATCATCTTACCAGCATTTGGGTTTCTTCAGTAACAAGCAGTTTTCCTCTACACAGGTAAATAAATAAATAGTGGGAGCCAGTTAAGTACATCTGCTGTGCTTAGAAATGTCAGGGACAGTACCCACTTTCCATCTCGTTCCACTGCATCTTATGTGGGAGAAACTTGATCAATTTCTTAAGAAAAGCACCAAAACAAAGCAGGAGGATGACTGGTCACTTCCAGTGGCTACTAACTGTATAACCTGATGAACAGTGGGCATCCTGAAACCTGCATGCTTGGGAATATTCCCCGTGTGGGTAGGTTTGGAGAAGCAGAATGGTGCAGTATTCATCAGTGCTTTGCAGTGGGCAGAGATTGCTCCAGCTTGGGCTTGAACTGGGAGGTCTGGGGGTGCTGTGGAGCTGTTGGACACCTTGTACCAGTCCCATCACCTTGCACCATCCTGTACTGACTGCAGCAGAGCCAGGATGGTGGAGGCTGTACATAAACGAGTGTGTTAATGAAGGTCCAGACCTGTTAATTTAAGAAGTGCATCTGGTGTTTACCAGAGGTAAGGTGAGGAGTTGCAGTTAAAGGCTATGTGCCCAAGAAACCTTTCTCCATCTGCCAGCAGTCCCATCTCTTCCCCTCATTGCCTTTATACCCTTTCCAACTATACTTGAGTCTTGTCCTTCCACATAAGCAAGCAGCCGTCTCATAGGAAAAATAGATGGGATAAACAAGGGGATTTTAAAATTGCATTTTCTTGCCAGTGTGGCAGGAGGACAGAGTCTGGAGAAGGCTCTGAAGGGAAGTGAGGAATGGCGTGGCAGACCATTGATCTGCTGCTTAGGCCTAATGCCTCGTGTTTTACTGTTGTTATCTTCCATGCCAGCTGATCCTCCATCAAAATCCCAAGGCCCTCAGATGAGGGCATTAGGATTCAGCACAATTAAGAGTTGCAGACTTGGGTCCGTTATTAATGCTCGGGATGAAACAGTTCAGCCTGCAGTCCATATGCTCCCAGGGCCCGATCCTTTCTTGGCCAGCCTCTCCACTTAGTCCCTGGCATTCATTCTGCACTGGTGCCAGCATCAAATCTGCTCAGCCGTGTCAGCTCCCCTCAGTTGCTCCCTGCAGCTGATTTTAGTTCATTATCCTTTACCATGAGCAGAGTAGCGTTGGATTAGGTTACCTCAGATCCATTCTCCATTAAGAAATAGGTGTTCCTGGGGCCTTTCCTCCCAAAAGGTATTCAGCTGCTTCATGTACTCAAACCCCATAATGACCCTTGTGCTGTTACCCATGGTCTGAGCAGCTCAGGTGCCTCCATCCTTGCTGTGGAGCCAGGTTGGGAGTGGGAGACTCAAGCTGGATGCCCAGCTGAGTATCTGATAAACCATCCTGCTTTCCACATGGCTGCTGTCCTTCTCATTGCGCTTGGAATGGCTTTGGGGACTGCCTGGGCTGTTGGTGATGAGGACACTGTGACAGCAGGGCACTGGCCTGGCCATCTCCATTTATTCTGTGCAGGTACAGCCCAAAGTGTCCCAGTGCCTGATCCCTTGGCACTCACTCCCCTGCCAAAGAAATCATCACCAGTTACTGAACGGGCTCCCCTCTGAGTCACTCTTCTGTAATCAGCTTTGAAAAAACACCGGCTGTGACTCAGACCTGGGGTTGTTAATCTTCAGTTTTGAGCCTTATCAGGCACTTTTTATTGTTCGTGCTTTTCAGATGCGGGTGTGGAGCCTCCTTTGCGTCGCCCGCACCCACCGTCTGCCACGGTGCTAAATCAGTTGTACAATTCCACTTGCTCCTCAGTCTGCCCAGGAGCTCCTTAATCACACTTCTCAGGGAATTCCTTCACTAAACTAAATGCAGTTTATTTTACTTGGTTTTCCCTATGAAGATGCAAAGTTAACCAGCCTGTGAGTATTTAATGTGGCCCCTGGCTGAAGGAGCATGCTGGGTTTGATGCTTGGGAAGCTGCCCCGGCGTCGAGGAGCTCCTGCAAGCCAGTGCTTCGCTGCTCTCTGGTCCTGTGTAATAACCATCAGTTGTACAACTCCAAACACTAAGCTAATGTATCAAAAAGCACTTAAAATAGATTGGGTGAGCCTTGGCAGACGCCTAACAGAACTTTTCCAAATTTTAGCATATGTATTGTTTTATTCCTCCATCTGGCCAACAGATCATTGTTTGATATCTGAGTGCTTTGCATATCTCCTCCCTTTTCTTGCAACTGAGATACTTACATGTGCATTTAATACAGCTTAATGCTATTTTTACATACCAGAGAAATAGCTGATGGCTTTCTGTTAATTGCATGCACTTTGCAGTTAAACTTTTACTAAAACATTCCTGTCTAAATACTTAAAGTCCAATGAAAATTTGTCCTCTTCTTTTATTAGAGGTGTTTATGTAGTACTCTTAAAAAGGGACCTGGTTTTGGTTTACTGCACTGTGGATTTCTGTTTCTTTTTATTTCCTCCTATGTGCAAGTCGTCCTTCCTCAGAATTTGCTCAGGTCTGATGGTCCTGAAGAGCTGAGCAGGGAGCTGATAAAGAGCTGTGTTATTTTTTTAACATATATAGCACAATCTGAGAACAGAAACACCCTTGAAAGTGCTGTAGAAGTAGAGGAGTTAGGTGGCTTGTGTGTGACTATTTTCTGTGCTGTTCAATAAAAATGGAGCAGTTAGTATGACAGCTGTTATATCATGTTATATTGTACTGCTAAGATACTGAGCAACATTTAAAGTAAAACTCCACCATTAAGCTGTATAAACTTTATCCGTGTCACTGTGGTTTAATGGAAAAAAAATGAGTTTCTCAATAAAATGACATCATTTTTACCAGGTTGTAATGTTCACTTTACAACTGTTTTTCTTTAATTCAATTTGTTTTACTTTACTTTTTCTTGGCATCCTTTTTTTTCTCGCAGTTTGGAGAGGGGGAAATCTCTTTTTCATAGAGCAGCTAGATACTGCTCAAACATCTCTTCCCTACTTTTCCCTTCTCCCTGCTCCCTCGACATCTTGTGCTAATCTGGAGCTCTACTTTTGTCAGGCAGACACAGTTGTATTTTCAAAGTAGAGAGATGCACATTTAAATCTGGTAATCGAGAGCCCAGGGAAAATTTATATTGCACTGCTTGCTGGTGGAGCAACATTTGTGAAATGCCATGGGGTGTTTTTCTGTATAGCTGGTGGTGGTAAGGTAGGAGGCCTGTAATTTCTTCTGTGTGATCAGGGAAACGTACATATATTATAAAGTAGATTCTTGTCATTAAAAGGATGGTATAAGCCCAGGCAGGGAAACTGCTAATATGTGTTGCAGCTTGTCATTTTGGGCTGCATGAATAAAGAGGAGAGCCATTCCTTTGGGAAATGATCTCGGGAACTGAGCAACAGATCCGCTAGCCAGCAAATTCTTTTTAACTGTAATTTTCCTTTTTGTGTATACTCAAAAATAACATTGCAGTGGGCCCTTAAATACCATTTCATACACAGAGCGCAATTTCCACAGCACAGGTGGTGCTAATATAGGACAGTCCCCTAGGCACTTGTCGCCAGGAGTTGTACAGCTTGTTCAGTGTCTGCATCCATATGGCAATCTGTCCCATTCATAGAAAGACATTGTAGCTGTGCCTGTGGGTGCTGTGGTCAATGTAGTGTAAAACGTAGATTTTAACTCTGGGCAACCTATGTTCTGCTGTTTGTTTTATTGTAGAATCCAATTTATAACATGAGGGAAGAAAAATCAGCTCAGAGCAAATTCCAGAACAATCTGGCTGGCTGGGGTTTGTGTTTATTCTTGGAGCGCATGGTTAATCAGCAGGTGCACAGCCCTGCGCCCCGCGCGCTCTAATGAACAGTTTACAGGAAGTCTTGCTCGGAAGAAACATTTTCCTTGTTGTTTATACTGTGAATTAACTCAGAAGTTGCAAAGCTGTAAACGGCGTTAGCTGGCCATGTATGTCATGCAAGTCTGTTCTGTACTTCTTGTCTTTTTTTGGCTTGCTTTCCCACTGTTGCATGGTTTTCCCTGGGTGTGGGTTGCTCAGGAAGGATGCTGAGCTTCTCTGTGCTCTACATGGCAATGCTGCCCCGGAGGGGGGCAAATCACAGCAAAGAGGCCCTCCCAAAAAGGAGGGTGAAGCTCTAGTGTTTCCCAGCAGTTCAGATCCTGAACACATGAATGTGATTTGTGGCTGCTCTGGTACCTGTCACTGCAATGCCAAGTGTTGTTCTGTTTTAGTGGGACTATTTGTTATGCCTTTTAGTAAACACAAACAAATAGACCGCCTAGCACCTGCAGCAGCATATGATATTTACACTACCTGTATGATTCAGCATGCTTCCCTGGGGAAGCAGGCTTGTGTCCTCTCGATTTTAGTGCTTTTTTAAACAGCATTCTTCCAAGGGGAAAGCATGTGGCAGAGACAATGCAATGCTCTAGCTGTAGTTCTCCCTTGGAGTCATTATTTATCTTAATTATATTTTTATAAACATTTCCCCAAGGGCACTTTGCTGCTGCTGCAGGGGTGTGGGGTGGGCGAAGGCCCCCACAACGAGCTGCCAGGCTGTGTGTGATGTGGCAGTCACCTTCTGCACAGGTTTTGTTGTGCCTGTGGGACAGGGGTGAAAAATACTGACGTGAATAATCCCTGTTAATCATATTTGTTGACGTATCACTGGTTTATATAAGAGTGGAAGACTTGCCTCAACTCTAAATGTAACAGAAGAGAATTTTGTTGAACAAGAATAGATCTTGTTTCTCAGTGTTTTCTTTTACTATAAATTTAAATGTTACAACAGAATATAAATTACAGTAAAATAAGGTTGGCAAACAGGATCTTTTTACAAAGTATGTACATTCACTGGTAATTCTACACCTCGGTCTCAGTGAAGTCCAAGGTCTAATCCTGTGTTTTTATACTTGTGTATGTTCTTAAAAGGGTTGCTGAACTGGGGCCAAAGCTCTGCCACTGCCACTTCTCTCTGCCATGCGAATTGGGTGTGTAAGAGGGATGGGATTGCTGTGCTGAAAGTCAGTGTTAAAAAAAAAAAAAAAACCTGAAAAAAACCCGCAGAACATCCCCCCAGCCCCAAAAACCCAAGAAAGTAGTTGGATCACATTTTTTTCCTAATTAAAATAAGATACTGAATCAATCCGTTTTAATCTGAATAAATTAGGAGACTGTTCAGAGAGGAATAAAATGAGATTTAGCAGGGATAAGTAAAAAGTAGCCCAGCTAGGAAATCAAAATTCCAAACTGCGGGTTTGACATGACACGTCAGCTGCTCAGCATCAGTTGTGTGGGAAATGGCTGAGGCATAATTGGGGTTGAGAAATTAAGGTGGGACACTCTTTGCCATGTCTTAGTCAAAAAGGTAAATGCAGTCATGGGAGGCATAAACATGCGTGTTGCATCCGAGTCCTTTCTTTTTTTCCTGTTCTACTTTATGCAGAACCAGTTAAACCACATTGAGTGTGATGTTCAATTGGCCACTCTCTTGGAGAAAGGATAAAGAGAAGCTGAGGCAAATATAGAGGAGAGCAGCTAGGATGATAAAGGAGTTGGAGGGAATAGGCTATGAAGACAGATTAAAGGGAATTAAAGATCTACACCCTGGAAAAATAGAGGCTCTAGGAGGATATGATTATGGTATGTAAGTACATGAAGTGATGCTACAAAGAAGAAGAAGGAAAAAATTGTTCTCATTAGTTAGCAGTGCTGGAATTTAAAATCCAGCGTTTCAAATCGTGTGTGTCTGGGTATATTTGATGTACTTTTCACTACAGTACCTAGGCACAAGGTTGAAATAAAAAAATAAGAGTTTTAAATCACAGAGAAACTCGTTAGTTCAAGTGCAGGAATGGAATGTGCACCTGAGATAAGTGATGGATTTTTTGCAATGGGCATTTCTTTAAAATGCTCTAGAAAGACATTTAATTCCTCCAAGGAAGGGATGTAGGGCAGTGACAGTCCAGAGCCTGTGGCAGTTTTTCTGCAGGGCTGGAAGAGGGCCTGCCACTGGAAGGAGGATGTGTTCAAGTGCTGGAGGGTCATAACGTTGATTAATAGTCCAAACCATCAGTGGATAGATCAAAACCAGAAGATGATGCTTATAATTATCCAGTCTGGTTCTGCTCTTTGCAGTGAGGGTGGGGGTAGAAGAGCAGGGGAATGTCAGCCAGATTTTGTCTTAGTCTTGCTTCAAATTCTCCAGTGTTCTCATTGCAAAACAGGAATTTAGGGAGTAGTGCCATGGGGGCAGTGGTTCGGGGTGCACAGGTGGCCTGCTATAAGAAAATAAGCACTGCTGTTTTCTTTCTTATGCTACAGGAGTACACAAGTTAGTGCACACCGATTAGAAGAGAGGATTTCAGCCTGTGGGCTGCAGTTTTAACTTGATTTGTCTTAAATTGGTGTAGTCATTTAAAATGTAATATACCCTCCTGTTATTTCCAATAGGGCTTGATGTAAAACATGAGCTGCTTCTAGTCCTAGGTCTGGACGTGGACTAAAGTAGTGAGGAAGAGGAGAAATGCTCCTCTAAAAAGCATCCAAAATTTGCAAGCCAGTTGTAGAAAGAGCTGTCACTGACCACTCACATCAAATGCCACCTCTCCTGCAGGCCCATGACCTTCTGTTAAGCTTTATCCAGTGATGAAGAGGCATCACCCTGCCTGAACAGTCCCCTGTTTAGATCACATACCTGCTTCGTGGGTGGTTCCTGAGGCTTGGACAGGAGCATGAGTATCTAGAAGGATTTTTTTGTTGTTTTTTTAACTGACAGTTTAGAGAGGAAAGAGGTGCTGCACCACTTTACTGAGTTTGAAGGGATTTGCTCCAGTGGAACTTCACTGCAAAACACATCTTTGTTCGGTTGATTCTGTCATGAAGGCAGGAACTTGCACTTGAGTACAGTTAGTACCAGGATTTAATCATTACTGCCTCCATTTCATTTTAAAATCAGATCCAGTGAGTGTTTCTGACTCAGAAAATTGCGACTTTTTCAGCAGCCTTATTCTTTTGGTGCCTTCTGATGAGCTTCAGAGCTCACCGGGCAGTCACAGCTCTGGGAGAGCCGTGTTGGTTCCCAGCTGTGTGTCTCTTTCTCCTGTACAGAACCAAAACTGTGGCATTTTGCCTCAATGGCTGTGCCATCTACATCAGAGAGAGGGGGAATGTGGTGTGAGACAGAGCCCCACGCTCCTGCCTGGGCTGTACACGGATATCAGTTTCATGGCAGCTGGCAAAGATGAGGTCACTTCCCATTGAACCTGAGGAATGAAATAAAATTAAAAAGACAATTCTGCACTTTGTGAGGGTGCTGTGCTCCAGCTCCTTCCAGGAGGAAAGCAGGAGACATAGTATTGATTTTTCAGCGTGCAGGTGGCTCAGGCATGTTCTGAGCTCTGTTAGAACGTGAGCAGATGCTTCATAACTGTACTAGAAAGTCAAGGATGCTTCTCTACATCACTGACTTCCCTCAGTGTTTTGGCAAAGATCACTGGCCCAAGCAGATGTGGAAGAGAGAGAGTGGAATTATGAAGTATGTCAGCATCATGAATATTTAAAATATGGTCCACTGTGTGGCAGAAGTACAGACGCTGAGGCTTTTGCTCTAGCTGGATTTTATATCTACCCGTGTCTTTTTAGCCAGTGTGTACAAGCACAGTACCCAATTCCATGTGGTTAATAAATGTGGGTTGAATTTGACCATTTAAAGAGCACAGGGAGCTTTCACACTGGGGCTTTGGTCACTGCTTTCCCCAACACCCATCTCACTTTGGGGTGTCATTTTTACTCTCCATCAGCACTTAGCTGTCTCTGGCGTCCCTGTCTCCTGTGCTTTTGTGTCCCAGAGTGTGGTTCTTCCAGGATGCTGTAGCACAGCAGGTGTATTCCAAAAGGTGAATGGCTGACAGGAGTGGGCTGTGCAAGTCCCAGCTTCAACTGCCATCCCTGTAGGAATAGGAGGTGAAATTGCTTCCAGACCCCCTGGAGATCCTTGGGGTTATGGGGCAATGTAGGGTGAAGAAGGAAGAGGTAAAATTTCCTTTCCTCTATCCAGCAAGCCCAGAGGAGCTGTGGAAGTGCTTGTCCCTTCTCCCCTCCCCTCTGTACTGGAAACAGAGCTGGAGACAGCAGAAGATGATTGGACACTTACACAGTTTTCAGCCTTGTACATGGATTTTGTTACTCTCTTGTATGTCGTGTGTGACTTACGCAAGACATTTCACTTGCCAGAGTGTTCTTTGCTGTATTTTGATGTAATAATGCATCACTGTTGCATTATTTGGAAGTAATTCTATTGTATTAACTGTTTTTTATGCAAGTACCTTACTAAGAGAAAAAAAACCACATTGTCTTGAATTTACATCATTTATTTCTTCACTACTTTGAAAATTATGTCTTGTTATAAAATCATTTCCTCTAACTACTGTTGCATCACCAGTACCCCACCATGAATATGCATTTCTGGGAAGGAGAAGGTGACAGAAACAAACACCTACTCTAATGTGTCATTAGAAATCAAACAGACCTAGAACTTGCTTCTGCTTGCCAATGCTCAGATCTTCTGAAAGTCTGTCTGCGGCAGCGAGACCAAGGATGCATCCAGATTACAGAAGCTGTGCTTGCGTGCAGGCAGAATATCAGTGAACAATTTCAGATTATAGGTTTGCATTGTGCTCACAAAAGCTGTTTATTTATGTACCGGATTAAAATCTTCTTTTTCTACCTCTGCTTGTTCAAACAAAGTGAGCACTTAGATCAGTTCAACAGAGTTCTCCATTCATTTTCACTGGCTGTATCCTTTGTGCGTTACATCCGCTTCTATATAAACCCGCTCTTTGTTTTGTTTTGAGGTGCTTCTTCAGGCTCTATCAGGGAACAAGTGGCAATCTATAATATCTTCAAAAGTGGGATGGATAAAATAGCAGTAATCTGATACTGACACATAAAGGTCACCGAAAGGCACTGCTGAAACCCCCCTGAGCAAGATGGGAGTCGCTGCCTTTGGAATGGCACAGTGCCTGCAGAGGGGGACAGTGCTTGTCTTTCAGTACTGAGGGTTTTTTTCTCTTTGAAATGTCTTATATTTGGTAAGCTGAAGTAGTTCCTCTGCTTGGTTGAATGGCAGTGGAAGCTCTGCGTAGGTGTTAAGCGTGTTACACATAGCATCGTGTTAGCAAAGTGATCTTTTAAGTTCCCGTTTACAGTCAGCACCAGCCTTTATGGTTATTGACAGCACGAGCCTTTGACATCCTGAGCATCATTCAGAGTTTGATATTGTCTTGGTCATTCCGTCATTTTCTTTGGATGCAATACCAGGGTGTCGTGTCCTACATAGTTTGTCTTGTCTTGTGCAAGTTCCCTGGAAAGAAAAGAGATTTGCACTTGGATTTAAAAAATAAATACAAATCTCGGTAGGGCTCTTTCCGTTGACTTGGCCATGGCCTTTAGGCTCTCACAGAGAAACTTTAAAAATCCCTGCTGGGGGTTTAAGCCATGTGACTCCTGTTGATATTATAATGAGATTTACAGTGCTTAAACCCCATGGGGGACTGACTCCTTACTTGGCGTCACACGTCGCAGTGTGTGGGTAACATGCACTGGGCAGATTCATACACTGCTGGGGTTTTTTTGGGGGGGGGAGGGGGTCTTCCAAACACTCTGAAATCATAGCTCTCATATGTAGTCTTCATGGACTTCAATGGAATGTTAGCGTGAAAGCTTCTTTTCTCACCCTTTGCTGTATCCAGGTTCGGAAGCAGATGATAAACCCCGTTATTTTCTCAATTTTTCTGATGTGTACAGAGAATGTTTGACCCTATGCCTGTTTGGCTTGGGTGGATGGTGTTTCTTCAGCCATTCTCCCTCTTCCTCAGCTGAGGAAATGTGTGGTGTGGGATTTTTTAAATTTCCTTGCAAGGAATGCATCGGTTCCTTTGTTCTTTTAAAAACTTTACAGAGATTCTCCTCACTTGAACATTTTTTAAAAGACTGATTCAGTTAAACCAGTCTAATATTCCTATATAGAAAAGGCCTTTGTAAAGCTCTTCACCTACTGCTGTTTTTTTAGGAAATTACCTTGCACATACGTATATTTATGCTTGAAGAACTATATGTAAAAAAGAAGATGTTAATGATATTAATGAAATAATGAATTAGGTTCATGTAAAACTCATAATACCTTTTCTAGTCAGTACTTCTTAAATTATTTTTTTTAAAATGTAAAATAATTTTAAATACCACCTTCTGTAATCTTCAGATTCTCATCGGGCCTAAAGTCAAAAGTGGCAGAATCTGGGCAGCAATTTCTCTTCCACGTTGTTTGCGTTTGGGATGACATCTCGGGAGTATTTTACAGTGATCTGGCTACTCAGTGCATCTGAAATTATACAGGAACACAATTTTGTCAGAGGGCACAGACAGATAATACTACAGAAGAAGAATAAACAGCATTTCCACATGTGTAAAAGTAAAATGACAGAAAGTAGGCATTTGTCCATAACGTTACCTGTAATCCAGAATGAAGTAAGTCATAAAAGCCACACCTAGATGCTGGTATGTGTTCATATCCTTTGTGTATGTTTGAAGTCCATAATACAGCACAGACATACTGTAGCAAAAAGCTTTGCCATGAAGAATACCTATGTATGTGAGCATAAAATAGAGATTTCAATATTTTTTTGACATTTTGCTTTTAAAGTCATCTAAGGTTATGGAGATTGTTGAAAAAAATAATTCCTTTCCTTAAGAAGTTTCCATGCAGAAGTTGAATAAAGAAGATATTTTAGAATATGGTTCATCAGTTAGTGCAACAGATACATTTCCCTGAGCACCACATGGCCTGGATCAAAGCATCTCATGACTTGGATCAGTGCAGCCAAATCATTACGTATTGATTGGAATCCCGCTGAAGGATTAACCCCTTAGTGCTCATATGAATTTTTTTCTTTAACACTGGGTTCAGAAGTTAGGAGATTCTGTGATGCTCCTGCCCAGTCTTAGCAAGGTTAATAGCCCCCACTAACCCATCATACTGAGGAATTCTTAGATTGCATGGCTCCTCTTCTTTATGGTGAATTTTGCATTTGAAAATATATCTTGAATCTTCTTTCTTGGGATATATAAGGGGGCTGCATTTGTGCAAGGAAACAGCCTATAAGAACAAAAAAAAAAAAAAAAAACCACAACCAGAAAAAACACCAACACAGTAAATAAATAACCTGGTGGGAAAGCCAAGGCTCCAAATTTAATGTTTTTCCTTTCTCTAGCCATGAGGAAAGCCTCAGGTCCAGCTGTGTTATGGTAAAATGGGACATTGCTGTATGGAGATGACTTCTCGATGAAGTTGAATTGTAGATACGCAATGTTCATAAATTTCTTAGCAAAATATCTAGCAGGGTATTAAGCAGATCTGTCAAATGATTTCTCCCCCGTCCATGTTAATTTAAATTCTTTACAAACCTCTTAATTAATGAATGAAATGTAGGAGGATAGCTAAGTAAGAATGACACATGTTTCACACTGCAAATGGTATTTAATTCTGTTTTGAAAAACCACGGGCAAGAGTCAGGCAGGTACTGTGAGCTGTTGGAGATGCTTCAGGATCTGGTGTTCGCTGCTCTTTAAGAGTCTTTGTGAGAATGAATTGTCACGGTACATTCAGTTTACAGCACTTTTTCTCTCTTCTCTTTCTCCCCTCCAGTTTATCCCACGAGGAGCACTCACACAGCCACCCGCTGTACGGACACGGCGTATGCAAATGGCCGGGCTGTGAAGCAGTATGTGAAGACTTCCAGTCGTTTCTAAAGTAAGGATGGTTTTTTTGGCACTTGCATTGTACAGAAAGCATGCCCTTAAATTTTGTGTGCTGTCACTCACCCTGGGCCTGATGCAAAGCCCATTGAAGTCAACAGAGAGCTCCCTTTCACTTCAGTGGCTTTTGGATCAGGCTCAAGAACGTTTTAACAGGGGATGGTAAATTAGCCCCATGGGGAAATTATGGTCTTGCTCAGTGTATTACTCTAAAATAGTGTTTGCAGTTCCGCAGCTTTTTTTTGTTTGTTTGTTTTATTTAAATAATTTTCAAGTTGCAGTATCGATCATGTAAATAATAAAACCTTGTTTTAACCTTGATTTCACTTTAATTTAAAAATCTAGTCTTAAATTAACTCCATAATTGAACAGAGAATTGCAGAACATCATGTGAAATTTAATTTATGTCAAATAAGTAACTAATGAACAAAGTCTACACTACTAAAAATAAACTATAATTATATTAATTGGGCCCCTGCAGTTTGCTGCAGACCTTTTCCTCGCTGCCAAAGAACACAGTTTTACGCGTTGCATAAACAGTGCATTATGGACTAGTGTGTGGTAGTGCGTGCATCCCGATGCAGGGAAGGACCTCAGAGTCCTAATAGCTTACACATGGCTACTCCACAGCTAAACCATCAGCCTCACCCCTGTTCCCACCACAAAAGAGTTCTTTGTCTGGGTAGGACACCAGGTACACACATGCTGTGGGTGCATCCAGGTTACTGAGGGTTTGTCACTGATCTTTGCTCAAGTTATGTGGCTGGTCAGTTTTAAGATCACTGAAGACCGACCACCAGAGCAATGTTCATGATTTAAATGCACAAAGGGACAAATTTTTTTCCTAGTTAGAGTAGTCATCTCATGAAGTTAGTCCACATAAATACATGAGGTTCTTCAGGATGAATAAGTAGACTTAGTTCCAAAAGGTTCAGCTGTACCTGCTCTTTCTGAGGCGGTTCCCTGGATTTTTATGTGAGGGAGGGAAGGGCAACAGCAGGCACAGGATGTTTGTTTGGTGATGTTAGATGATACAGATAGGGTTTTGCTCTCCGAACAGAATGGACCACTTGTGGTTCCACTGGCAAAACCCTCCTGAGTTCGTAGGAGTGGCACTGGTCCTACTATAAACATATATTACAAGTGTGGAATGGTACAGTAAAGAGACGGTTCTCATTACAAGAGGATTACAAAATAAGAAGGTGCTAGTCATAAATTTCCATGAAGGGTGGCCTCATTTCTTGTAATTCATCCTGTTGTTCACTTAAGTGAAATGAATGCTAATCTCGCCATACTTGCCAGCTCATTCATATTCATATGCCATGCTATAGCATTTAGACCTTTAAAACAATTCTCATCTTTACTGCAGTAAGTGCAAGGGAAAGGTGCTGTGGTAGCCTTAGGTAGCAAAATAATGTGTGTGGTCACATATGGTCAGATTGTGCCACCTTTGCTTCCTGTGCTAGTCCCGTGTTCCAGGTTAGAGCAGCTGCTTTCAGGAAGATTCTGTAGGAGGAGTGGTCTGCTTGAGGTGGCCGTGCATAGAAAACACATTAAGTCACAAGCACGGGTAGAGGCAAGGCTGGTTTTTTATACAGTATTTTGGAGATGTTTCAGTAAGTAGACCCAGTCCACCAGTTCACCTGGAGGAGATACGTGGAGCAGTCAGTATTTAGGAATAACCTGAAAACTGTCACCAGCCCAGGCTGGACTTGAAGCAGCTCCATCAGTTCTAGTTTTTTCATTATCAGTCTGGTTTTTGTCTCCATTGAAACATTTCAACAGAAATATTTTGTGTGAGTTTCTTAAAGTCATCAACTTGTGTAAATTTTCTCATTATTCAAGTGCTGCAGTGTCCAGACAAAGTCTTACTGTTCAGAGAGATACTTAACCCAGAACAAATGCAGAAATGGATGTCTCTGAGCAGTTATTGACGCTGTTAAGAAGTGAGTGTTGCTTCAGAAAATGATACCGTAGCCTTCCATGTCTCCTGTGGAGCATCCGTCCTTAAATTATGTTGCCATTTATCAGAATTCATTACTCAGTGAAAAGATAACAGGTAGATGCTTGAAGTTCCTTTCTGATACTTGTATAATCTGTGACACTCTGTCGATGGTCCTCTCAAGAGAAAAGCTCTTGTTTACCAAGTGAAATACAGCCTGTGTATCAAGTATTGCTTAATTTCACTTAACTTGTGAAAAAGCAAAGAGAAGTTGTATGTGGAATGAAAGCCCTGTCTACCAATAAAATGATTCTTCAGTTAAGGGAGAAAAAAGGACTCGCAGGTCTAAAACATGGTTCATTTCTTTTCCTCCTGAGGAAGAAATATCATAACTGTTGGTAAATCAAAACCAGAGATTTGACACTCTTCTGTGATCGTTCTGTAGTGTTTGTTCCCAAGGTGAGGTACACCACAGGGCCCTTGATTTCAAAGATAAATACTGTACAAATAACGATCCTAGTTGTCTTTCACTCACAGCCAACAGGAGGATGCTTATCAGAACCAGCAGATACATGGGCTATTGTACGCATTTATTTCCCTATTTCTTTTTGAAATAAGTTGCAGTTTTTAGCATCGCTGTGTTGTGTTTCTTTTTTTAGTCCATCAGCCATTGGTTATCATGTGATGCGGTATCAGTTAGAGCTAACTGATAGCAGCAGGGGCTGCTGCTCTGCCTAATGAAACAGCAGCACCCTGTATGCTCCAGAATACTCCCTGAGCCTAAAAACAAAAACAAGTCCAGTCTCAGGGCGGCGACCCTGTGGCCTCTGCCAAGCTGCAGGGAGCAAGGTGAGGGCTGGAAGGTGCACACGTGTCTGGCCTGTTAACCAGGGCCCGTCTTGCAGGCGGCAGCGAAAGGAGCAATTAGTAGCACAGAGCGACTTTCCTGCAAAATTGACTATATCCTTGATTTCATTTGCATGTGTTTAAAGACCGTTGAAGATAGAAATATATACCCCTTATACAGCAAGTTGTGCAGGAAATCCCGGCTGGAGGGAGGGCGGTTTGTTCAGCAGGGTATCCAGGTATCCAGGGCAAAAAAAGAAGACTGAATAGGGTTTTATTATCTGCCCCCCCCCCCCCCTTTTTTTTTCCCTGTAATTTGATTGTGGGTTAGACGTGCTTAATCCTGGCTGTACCATTTTTAAATCAAATGTATTCTTTAAAAGAAAGGACACAGACCTTTGGAGAGATCTGGCAGTCCTGTGTTGCAGTGATGCTGGTAATCTGCTTCATGTGCATTTAACTTTGATGAAACGAAGGGGAGTTTATGTGAAAGAAACTACTAAGTGCACTCTGTAATGTTTTCACAAGTGTTTTTATCATGGTAACATCTTGTTTACTTTAGTTGCCTGCCTAAAACTACTTGGAACATGTTAAGAAAACATTTCGAGAAAGGTTCTACAAAGAGGCTTTTGTTTAGCAGCAACTGTGAGACTGCTCGGCTCACAAAGGTGTTAACTTTCAACCCCTTAAGCACTTCCACATGAAATTCCAGCAACTATGTTTGTGGTTTTGGAAAAACAAAGTGTATATTAAAGAAACCAGGTATATGCTAACACATGTTGAAGTACGCCGGAAATCATAAATTGTTTCAAAGGCATTAATTGCGCTCGTTTGCATGGAGGAGCGTTCTGCACTGAAATCATCCGCACGGCGCGGGCTTTTTAATCGAATAGGCAGCGAGGGCAGGGGGATGGCTGGGCTGTGGGTGGGTGTTTCAGATTTCTGTAGGTCGCGGCAGGGCCGGCGTCGTCCCCCGGGGCGAGGGGGGAGCTGCGGGATGCGGCCCCGTCCCGAGCGGGACCCACCCGGCCCGGCCGCGCTCGCCGGCAGCCGCTGGTTCCGAGGCCGCCGCGCTGGGGAAGGCGCCGTGCCGGTGTTCCCGGCGCTTCCGCAGCCTCCCGGTCAACCCCCGTGCCAGGGCAGGGGGCTCGGGACCCCCGCGGCTGCGGCGGCGGAGGCCGGGGTGGCCCAAATCCCACAGTGCCCTCTAGTGCTCCTGGGAATGCTGCTGGGAGAGGGAGAGGCACCGGGAGCATCCCCGGGAGCGGCGGCAGCCCTGCCACAGCCCCGCTCCCATCCCTCCCGAGCCGGGCGAGCAGCAGGCCAGCTCCACATAACTCCCTGAATTTCTATTTCATTCTTTATTTAATCTATTTATTTATGTACTTTAATTGTGATTTTTTATTTTGTTATTTTAATGGTTATTTGTCCTCTTATTTTAAATTTTGTTATGTATTCTGTTACGCATTTTATATGTCTGTATTGTTTAATTGTCATTAACAATTGTCATTAGGTCATTATTTAGTCTAATACTTTTATTTACTTTATTATTTTAACTTTCCTTTATTTCTGTTTTATTTTTATACATGCTTTACACACACACACACATATATATATGAAATACTTGTGCTGATGGGGTATATGTAGCGAGGCCCATTGCCTTGCATTATCCCCTTTTTTCCTCTCTTAAAGGTGCACTTAGTTTATGTTTCCCATTATAATTTCCGGTGTGTAATCAGAAAGCATTCCTTAAGAGACAGGGATCATCTTTGTTTCATACTTTTATTGACACTGTCTACCGTATTACTGCGATGTCTAAATGGTAAAATTTATTATTAGCAATAGTGTCACAAAAGTCTGAGACAGCGATTTTCCTTTCAATAAAAGTAGTTAAAAACCTTTTAGAAAATCCATAATTTTGATTGCTGGTACTTCATAAATGTATAACTGGTACTTTTTAGCTGTCTCTTTAGGGAAAAATGAGTTTTATCACCTGCAGTACCTGGGTTAATGAAATTGTGTGTTGGAATTTAGCCAGAATGAAAGATGAGATCATTTGGTGGCACTAATATTGGCAACAGGTCTCATAAAAAGGTTCGACTCTTTTTAGAGAATTATCATTAGGGCTTTTTCTTTTTTTGAGCATGGGGGAGAGATTCAAGTTATTTGTCATTTTTGAA
>NC_045486.1:5007976-5090476 GCF_009650955.1 Corvus moneduloides
GATTGGAAAGCCATCAGTTTGTATCTAATGCTTTTATACCCACCCGGGGGGCTGGAGGGGGCGAGGGGAATATGGTCCCCTTCATTTGGAGTTGTTGGGGGAAATGGTTGATGTTTATTTCCAAACGCTGCATGACCTGGCTTGTTTGGTGGTATTTCATGTACCTAATACCCTCCATGTTGTATTAATATTATTACTATTATTATTATTATTATTAATATTATTATTATTACTATTATTTTTTTGCCATTTGTAGCAAATAATTTTTTTTGTAAACTGCCAAAAGGGGGTGAATTGGAATATATTGATTGTGATGCAAAGGTATGAGCTGTTTGTGTAATTGCCTTTCCAAGTGCTTCCAAGTCCTTTCTGTCTCCCTGCACCTCTCTGCTCTGGCTGGGCAGCTGTGACAGTGTGTCTGTGTGCAGGCAAGAGGTTAGCAAAGAAGGGGAAATTAAAACAATGTTGTACATTATATAGTTGCCAGCTATTGAAAAACCTATTTTGTATGCAAGACAGCAGTGTAGAGATATATGGAAAGCCTTGGGCTAAGTACAGAAGATAATTACATTTGGAATTTTACTGAGTTAAGTCATTTATAGCTTCAAATAGTTGGAGAGAAAAATCAGCAAAACCACACTTAAACTTCTTGTTGTTACTTTTCAAGATAAGCATTTTTAAAAAATGCCTTTTATCTTCTTATCTTACAAATTACCCTTTTTCTTTCATAGATATTTCCTAAATTTTACTTTCAGGAACACGCTGGTCATGACACTCTTTCACTATTAGCTGAAGCAATATAAACTATTTTAATACAAGTTTTATAAAAATCAAACTACCAGTCATAAAATATCAGAGTCTTGCAGAAAATGTTATGAGAAATGGTCTGTTATTTTAACAAGTTTCTTGGGAATTAGGAAAAGAAAAATAAAAATCTGCAGTCTTCCTGGTAAACTGAGAGATGAGATAATCTTTCACCAAGGTGCAGTAATATTGAGGCTGAAGGTAAATCTAGATTCTTCAGTTACAGTCAGCTTGAAAAGCATTAATCCTTCTCTCCCACAGTCACTGGGAATGGCTGTGCCTGGAACTACAGGAGGATGCCCTGCATTAAACAGGGACAGAACAGAGATACTTGGTTCCCACCTCTCCATAAGCCCTTGCCAGTATTTTTGAAAGGTTTATCAGCAGTGCATTCTGCTAATTGCTCTAAATGACTTACACTTACAGCTTCACACCCATTTAGTGCTGGCAGTGCTCGGAGTCATTGTAAGGGAAAGCAGCATAAGGTCCACAAGACAGGACCATAATTTCAAAGTGGTGTGACGGCCAGAAAGTTCTGGATTTAACAATCATATGAGACACAGATATGAGCAGAGTAGGTAGGATGAACTGGAGGCCTGATTTAGACAGGAGTGTTGATAACAGAGTGAGGCCATCTCTGCATTGGCCAGCAAGGACAGGTGGAGGAGGAGGAGGGTGGTCCAGCTTCTGAAATATACCTGTAGCTTCCCTCTTCTCCCTCTCCTTTCATCCTGTATCACTTCTCTGATAGTTTAAAAAAGCCCCTAATTACGTAGAAGGATTTGCCTTCCAGTCCCTAGTTTATCTGGCTGGTTTTGCACAGAACCATAATAAAACAAAAGTGTGGCCCCCAACGATGGGCTGTTCAGAGACATGGTCAGAGGACCATTGACCTGATACTCAGGCCATGGAGCAGTTACCAACAGAGTGATGACAGGCCCTTTGGAGACTGAGTTTTGTGAGTTAGATAGAAAAGGGACCCGCAGCCTTTACCCCTGACCTGCAGCACTGGTGAGCAGTTTTGCCTTACAGTGCAGCTGAGAATTCCCAGCATTAGGGTCCAGCGCCATGGCAAGATCTACATTCCCCACCATTTCATGCATGTACAGCCCCATCAAAACAAATTCATTTCACCTGAGGGATACACGTCATGTTTTGAGTGTGATGGACCCAAATGCTATCCTTTTGTTGTTGTTGTTTATGCTGTTACTTATTTTACTCATGATAGTTTTATCAGTGTTAGAGATAAGTGTAATATCTTTTGAAGAAAGTAATTTTTAATCGGAATTTTGGAAAGAAACAGGTCAAATCTGTTCCTTTGTTTGATTGCAAATGCCCCTTAGCAGAAACCTCGAAGTTTGGTCTTAGCATTTCCATCACATCACATACTTCAAAAATCACAGGCAAGGTAGAAATCTTCTCATATTTCACTTTGTTTAAACCATCTTGACATGATCATTTGTTGCCATTATAAATAGTGAAAATTTTGCTGCTGGGTAGAATGCAAACACAGGGAACATACCCCTCTCCTTAGCTAGTTGTTAGCTGGAGTAGGACATCCATTTTGCAGCACTACCTTTGAGTGGGAAAACATTTCAGGATAGCAGCAGGGCTATGATAAGTCTATAGAAGTGTCTCCTAATGGGAGAAAATTAAGGCAGCTGGCCATTTTCAGTGTAGTGAACACTGCTTGGGTCTGTTTTCCTACAGCATCCATTGATACTCTTGAAAAGTGGATTCTAAACCTTTCTAGTGCACAGCCTAACTAGGCACAGAATGGGAGGGCTGTGTTTTGGCTGCCTCTTGCATTGCCTGTGAGTGGCTTCCTTCTTCTTTGTCCTTGGTCTGTCAAAAATCCTGCTGCTGAAGTGCTCTCCCCTTCCTGTTGAATGCCCTCACTGGGTTTTCATTTTCCCATTCCTGATTCTTGCCTTTATTTTCTGTCTGGTTTTCCTCCTGTGCAATTTCTCCATCATCTGTGTTTCTAATGCCTTTCCTCTTGCTCCTTGGTCCCTGCCTTGTCTGGAGCCCTTTCTGGCCTGTGCTTTCTGTGCTTCCCTCTCCTGCCTTTTCTACTGGTATAGTTTTAGGATTTAACCTCTCCAGGGCAAGCTGTGTATCTTGGTATCCAAGCTTGCAATGCTTGTACCTTGCTCTGGATGTGTTTTTGGTTGGACCACAGTTAGGCACTCACATGTGCATCCAGAGGTGAAGGAAGTCTCACAAAATCACACTTATGGAGAATTGGATGGCAGTCTGAAAACTCCCAGCGTGCAGAGCTTTCCAAATGGATAGAGGAAGAAAGAAGGAAGTTTCAGATGGACTGTATTGTGTTCCTGGGGCCCCATGTACAGAGCAGATTCATACCTCCGCATCAGAACTATCCTTGCCCAACAACATTATCAGTAGATCAAGAGCATTTTTCCTGCCTGCTGACTATTAATCCCCATTTCTGGGCCATCTACACTCCAGTGATTGCCACCAGTGTGAATTTGCTCCCACCAGTGGCTGAGCAATCCCTCATGGCTTCTTTTGTTTGACCCCAGTGACCAGAGGGGCTACTAGTGACACTCTAGTTTTATATCACTACTGCTTCCTGACCTAAGGGAAAAACAGTTTAAAGAAATTCTTCAGATTTTTTTACTTCTCTTCAGTGCTTTGAAACCGAGAGACCTCTATTTTTCATAATTTAAACTCCTGCCTAACTGGGTGAGTGTTTGAATTCCTAGACTATGACAAAATGCTAGCGTGTGTCTGCCTGAAATGTCGAGAGGATCTTTAATAACCTCCATCCACCAGATTCGGCGTTAAAAGCATTGCTGAGACGATGAGTGGAAACACTACAAACAAGGACCCCGGCGGTGGGAGGGAGGTGCCCCTCTCCCCTCTCCCTCGCTGCGGGGGCCGGAGGAAGCGCAGCAGGGTGTGCCCTGTGCTGCCAGGGTGCCATCCCCTCCTGCCGCCACACCAGGGCTGGCAGGAAGCTCTCAGGTGCCTGCCTTTTATTTATTTTGGCTATGAGATGTTGTTCTTCTGCAGTAGCCTGCAGACCAAAATTTAATGCACAGATGACCCCGCCAAGCAGCCCATGTGCCCAGAGACTGCTAGGAATGAGGGATTGCACAACAGAGCTGTGTGGAGAGCACAGCTATTTCTTGGCTTAATTTGTTTTGTATGAAGCCCAGCAGCTGAGGGTGAGTCCTCTGCCTTCTCTGGAGAGGTTCTCAGAGGACTCTCAGAGGAAGAAGTTCCTGCTGCAGTGCTGCGATAAGAGCCCATTGCTGCCCTCAGCTCTCCCATGAAGTGTCCAGCTCAGATCAGGATGAGATTGCAGGAGCTATGGCCATAGGTGTCAGGTTTTGTCTCTTGCCATTGAGGTTTTTGACCAAAAGAAAGAGGAGCCATTTGAAAAGTGCAGTGACACCATTTTTTCCTTTATTTAATTCCTGTCTTGGAAACTCCAGTGCCAGTTTTTATCCCATCATGGCGCAGTCAGAAACCCCTCGCCTTGTGAAGAGCAGGACAACCTTGGCCAAAAGGTTATGAGTGGGGATTTATGATCAAGTCTCCTTTTATATACACTTAGCCCCACTTTATTGCTGCAAACAGATGACAGTGATAGGGTGGGCAGGTTGTTTAAAGTTTTGCTGGAATGTGAGTGCAGTTCTCCTCTTGGCACCAGGAATCTGGCTTGTCTAAAGCAAAACCTCAGCTCTGGGAAAACTGGCATTTGTAAGAGCCTCATCCAGGTCCTGTTGGAAGCAGCAACCTTTATGTTCGGCATGCAGGTTAACAACATCCCTTTTTCATTAGTATTCTTAACATCTTTCCACTGTAACTTTCTTTGAAGAGCAGCCGGAGAAAAGTCCTATTCACACATTTTAAAATATTCCTTGTTTCCAAAAATAATGAAATTTAGTGCATTGAAATGCATTGGGAAGCCAACCAGGCTATAGATGCATACCAGTGCTCCCGAGACTCCAGCTGTGTGGATCTCAACCGTAAAAAGCAAGAGACATTGAGAGCAGGAGCTTTGCCCCAACTCTTGGGCCTGAAGTGGCCAATGGGAAAGGATGCCAACGTCAGTCTTGTGGCATTGGTGCCCAGGGATGAGTGTTCTGGGCTGATGGCTGTTGCTTTCAGCCTTTCCCACCCCACTGCCCTCCGGCTTATGCCAGAGGGATTCTGGCAGCTCCCACAGCAGGTCCTGCCCCATGCTCTGGGTGCCCCTGCTCAGGTGCCCAGCCTGGCTTCCCAGGGTGACGTACTGAGGGCTCTGCCACCTTCTCAAGTCAGATCAAGGTGCTTTTGGACCCAAGGCTACCCACAGAGCCCTGCGGAGGTGCCTCGTGTGGTTTAACCACCACTGTCTGTGCTCTCTGCATGTGCCACAATGCCTGTGTGTGACGTGAAGCCACAGCCCATTGGTGCCACTGGTTTTCTGCTCTGAAAGGAGGAAAATGCATCCTAGAACCGCTGCCTTGCTTTCCTTCTGCTGCACCTCCTGAGCTGGAGTGGGGCTGGTTAATAAACATGATTCACTGTTGTCTTTTAGCTGTCAAGGCTGGAGTGAAGCTCTTGGTGCCAGCAGGTCTAGCTCTTCTCACTCGAGGACTAATGCATTTTGCTTTGGGAAGCGGTGACACCCAGCACCACACGTTCACTTTACCTCACGAATAGCCCATATACAATTTCCAAACTACTCAGCAATAAAACTCTTCCGTCTCATGCCTCGGTGCCAGCTGTTTAATTAGGAATAAGCAGAGGCTGGGTTTTATTTGTACGACTAACAGAGGACGTTTTTTTTCTCTCCCCTTCCAGCTTGCAAAAGATAAAGAGCGCCTGCAAGCCATGATGACACACCTGCATGTGAAGTCAACTGAACCAAAAGCCACCCCTCAGCCTGTAAGTACCGAGCTGTGCTGAAAGCAAAAAACCAAACCTCACAACAAACCTCTCTTTCCTGTTCCCCACCGGAGCCCACGCTGTGGAGCCTGGCCCACTTCAGAGCTGATTGTGGGGAGGAGATGGGAAGCACAGCCGGGTTTTGTCATCCCCCTCTCTTCAGGGAGTTTCAAAGTCAAGTTTGGTTCCAAAGCTGAGGCACTGGGACTTTTTCTGGCCTCATGCAAGTCGCTTTGCATCAGTCTGACTTGGATGAAATCTTAGGAAGTGTTAGGAAGGAGTTGTAATTAAATTATATTTAGTATATTTATTTTTGCTTTCTCCCGGTCTGACAGACATTTACTGTAGAAGTGACTCTTAACTGCACGTTTTGATGATAATCACGGTTACCCAGTATCAGGGTTTATACTGTTGAAACTGAGAAGGGAAACCTCCTCTACCCTAGGTTGCTCTTTAAAGAAGGGGGAGCAGGGGAAGCAAGTGGCTTTGCAGCCCAGGAAAACTCCTGGTTACCCCTGAACCCAGGAAAATCCCCCATCTCCTTCGCTGACTGAGATGACCCTTCTTCAGCTGTTGTTTTCTCTCAGCCTCTTAATGCTGAAAGTGTTCCTTGGAGCTTCCGACGATCATTCAAAATGGAGAGAGTGCTTTGCTTCTTGATTTTAAGATTTGTAAGATTTAAAGGTACACTGGCTTTACTTGATTTTGCTTTGAGTCATTGTGTGAAAATTAATTGAGCGTTGACAATCTATAGTTAGTACCAGCAATTTTAATCAATATGCAATGATGCAGCATAATGACAAAGTATTGGTTTATCTGTTTTGACTGATTTTTTTTCTATAAATAAAGCAAACACACACCCATATATGCGTGATTTATGGTGATAGAAATAAAAAGGAGTCAGACTATTAACCCAGCAAATATGGTAGCCTGCCAAGATGCAGTTGGTAGACAAAATTAATGTCTGAAACAGAACACATTACAGAGATAGAGAACATAAAATCATTAAACACTTCGCGCACACATTTTTACTAGAAAAGGATTTCTCAGTTTCCGTGTAGTTGGAAATAAATGGCTGCAGAAGTGCATAGGGAGGCTACTAGATAGAAAATTGCAGGCTATTCAGTAACACAGGAGCAGATGTCAAAGTCAACAGGAAATTTCCTTGCCTTTTTGGAGAGAGTTGAGTGGTAGATACAAACCCTTCCATTTAAGCTGTTGAGATGCCTAAAATTGCTTGGTCTGGTGGACACCAGCCCTCTAGAGTAGAAACTATTGGTGGTATCTATAAAAATAGCATTCTTCTAGTTCCTCACATCCATCCCAGCCTGAATGCAAATGCTTCAGTGCATTGTTGGAAAAGTGTGTAGACCCAACAGAATGGGGAGGAGGTTTGGTTTCTATAGCTCTTACTGGATTAAAAATTAAAACAGCGGAATAATCTGGGAGTCTCAAAGCACTCTGCCTTGAGGCCTTTCATAACAGCAGTGCCCCTCAGGAGGAAGGATTACCAACTAAAGGGAGGAAATCATCAGAAGGCGAGCAGTGTTTGGCAAGGCAGCTCGTGATCGATGCCGGGCCGCCGAGGGCAGGAGGCTTTGGCGGGTCTTGTAGGCTACGGAGATACCAGGCGGTGTCGCCATGAAGATTAGTGTTAACAGCTAATAAACAGGGAAAAGCAGTGGAAAAAAAACCCTGAACACAGGGGGAAAAGGGCTGTCTTGATTAGTATTAAAAATGTTTTACATTCTGGAAAATTATAGCTTTGTTGGGGACCTCCTACTAAATTTATTTTTAACTGCTCTATTGAAAATTCTGTACCACTAGTCAACATTATCTCTCAGTTGCTCAGCACAGTGTTTCTTTATTAAAAGAAATAGGCATGAATATTTTTGACTGAAAAATTAATAGCTTTTGAATTCATACACAGCAGGTTTTCTTTTGCAAAGAAGTCCAATATCGCTGCACAGCACTTCTATAACCATTTATTTAGAGTCCAAGTCAAACCTTTGACAGCTAGAGCAGTGTTACAAGCCAACATAAAGAACTCCAAGATGTAAACCAACAATAGGCAGTCTGTGTGAGGTTTGCCATTGTCAAATACATAGATTGTTTGGATTAGTTTATGTAAATGTACTGTTGTATTACCCTTTGGAAAAAAAAAAGATCACATTTGTGTATGAAAAGTGGTTTCGTTCACAGGCAGCATTATAAATTCCTTATCCTTTAACTTACATGTTAGAAGTAAAAATTGGTGCCTGACAGGCCTATATTGTGTGGCACTCTGTTGTTGGATTGAAACTGCCTTCTTTTCATTTATTGAAATATAGAAAAATTTATTATAGATACCATCTGATAAATCAGAAATTATTAAAATATGTATAGGTGAAGCATTTGAAAATTAATTATAAAATGTAGAAGTATAGTGTTTTGCATAAATTGTGCTCTCCTAGAGAAAAAAATACACAGGCATTGCATAGACTCTGCTAGACCCTCATCCTTTTAACTCAGTGGGATAGGACTTTGGTAAAAAGATCTGATGACCATTATTGCACTGCAAAGTAGTCTTTACATCCAGTAATTAATTTTTTTTCTGCCAACATAACTAATGCAAGGTGTGTGTTAGAACTAATATATTATGGTACTTCGGTGATTTTAAAGGAAAAAGCGGCTGCGAATCCAAACATAGCAGTGAGTTGGGATTTAAAATTACAGCCTTTTCATGACCAAGGAAATGTTTTTATTCTCTTTAAAGGATCTTAATTCTTGTTTTAAACTATTTTGTTACTGGCAGGTAGTAAGGGTGTATGAGCATCTGTGTTAACCATGTGCCATGTGTAACCCACTCTGACCACTTGTGCCATCTTTGCCTTCTGGGCTTTGGGCGGTAGCTGAGCGGGTGGTGTTGGACCACTTTGGACTAGCTGGACCACAGCCAAGTTCTTGATGGTTGTGCGTCAATTCAAAACTCACCCAGCTGTGGGGAAGGGTTGCTTGTCTGATTTAGTGATGTCCATCCATCCCATCCCAACCTTTGAGTGGCTGTAGCTCTTTGCAGTAATTTTGAGCTTGGGAGGGGTGGTGGAGTGGCCCCTGCGTTTCAGCCCACCAAGACATCTGCTCAGTAAAGCTCTCTAGTCCTACTAAAGTTGATGAGATTTAAGTGCATTCCTGTGTAGATAGTGTTGATGGCCCAAATCATTGGCAGACTGCATGGGCAGGAAGGTGCTGACAGTGTCTGGTGCTGCTCCCCAGGGGCTGCTGGGCAGGCAGGAGGGGGTCTGGGGTGGGGGGGAACATCCCAGGAGTTGGGGCAGGGCTCAGGATCACCTTTAAAAACACCCAGCTTTGTAATGGAAATGCTCAACAGCAGCACTTTAAAAGAAAACGGAGCTCTCTCAGAACTCAACACTCAGAGCAGGCAGCGTTGTTCCCATTCGTGCTGCACGTGTTGTTTTGGTGGGACTGAGGGGCCTGAGTAAAGTGAGAACAAAGCCATGAGACAGAATATGCTGTGACATGTTTTGGTAAGGTGAACTTTTTTCAAGGTAAAAAAACAAAACCACAACACAAAAGCCGGAACAGCGATTTCTCAAGAACTGTCATCCTGGTTTTGCTATTAAGATACCCCCCCCGACATGCTGTTTTCATCAGTGTTAGCCATCAGCATAATAGGTTCAAATGGAAATGTGCTTTCTTCTGGGAGGATTAACTTGTGTCGAAGTTCATAGGAAGGGAAGGAGAAGGAAAAAGCATCAACCAACCAAGTAATTCTTCATACTAGGTGCTACAACCATCTTTTAAAAATAGGCAGAAAACTTTTAAAGACCCTTCTGGCACTTTAAATAAGATGCACTGTTAGATATCCCTTCTTTAATGTATTTTTTTTACCATAACCATAGCAGTTAGGATTGTTTTGAAATACTGTTTTTAGCAACTGTAATAACAAAGCATTAAAAAAAAGAGCCTTTTAACTGTTGAGGTAATGACTGAGCATTTTAGCTGCTGTAGCCATACTTTATAGTTTGAAAAAGTAACGATATGCAGCAATAAAGAGAGATTCTCAAGCACAACAAAAGCTGTTTTTATATACTGGTTTTCATTAAGTCTTACTCCTCAGCTTCAGTTTCCTTAGTATTCCTGCCAATAACAACACCTGCTAAGTGATTGCTGCCTGCCAGGCTCTGCATCCAATACACTAATGTGTCCAGGCTGAAGCAGGGAGAGGAAGACACAGCACTGAACAAAGTTTTAGGCCCAGCATTCACTTTCTCTCTCACCCTTGGCGTCAAGAAAAGGAGTTTCTTCTCCAAAGTATTTCGGTTTCAGGAACTCGGTGCAGGTAAGTCCGCAGCCCCAGCTGGGTCCAGAGCAGCAGCACCCATTGTAGAGGAGTCACAGGGTATGGCCTCACTGTGACGCTTAGAAACACTTTTTTTTTTTTTTTTTTAAAGAGTTTCAGTGCTATTTTATGTGCAACTGCTATTGTCATGTAAAATATTTACACAAAAAGAAATCAGACTTAGTCCTAGTGGGAGGGCCACTAACTGGAAATCTGTTTTCCAGGGTGATGGAGTGGGTTACCTCTCTGCCTTGTTGATATCTAAAGAAAAAAAGCAAATGACTCAATTTTCACCTTTAATAGGGAGACATGGCTGTTTCTTGAAAGGGAGCACTGAAACAATTATGGCAGTTATGAATGCCCAAATCAAAACAGTATGAGGAAATATTCTCAAAAACCAAAAGTGAACAAAGCAATCAACAAAATTCAGTGATGGAATTTGCAGAATTTTAGGACTTAGAACTGTTGTGGGATTTGGTGGGTTTTCTGTTGGGTTTTTTTTTTTCCTTATTTTTGGTTTTGGTTGTTTTTAAAGGCTGGAGGAGATCCTCCCTCCCCCCATTCCCAGGACAAATATTACAAAAACATTTTAACTCCTTGGCGCAGGGGTGTACTTTCTGAGTGCCCATGTTGTGCATTGCTGCAGTGCAAGAGTTCTTGCTTGTTCAAGTGCTCACTCTGTGACTTGGGCTCCTTCCTCTCTGCCAGCAGTGATACTCATCCAAAAATTACAGTATGTGGGAAACAGCCTGTGTACAAAATACCAATGTGAACAACTTTTCTAATCATAGTAACTTGTTTTTAAATAGCAAATGCAAACAGGGAGAAACCGTGTAGAGTTTCCATCAGGAAAAGAAACCCTCCCAGCCCAGTCCCTCCCTGATCTTTGCCCTGCACAATCATCCACGGCCGCTTCCACGTTTCTAATTGACGCCAATATTAAGATTTAATAGTTTACCATTCAGATTAATAATTCAAGATGGCAACAAAACCAACACCATTCATAATTTGTTATTCTGCTCTAATTCACAACCGATTTTTCAGCCTTGGCGCTATCAATGCAACAAAGGAAGCGGCAGCGAAAGGCTGCAGAGGGAGGCAGCCCTCTCCTCCCTCACCCTGGCTCAGGTTTGGGGAACCCAGCTGGAAGAGGAGAGTGTCATCAAATAAAACACGGAAAACGGAAAAACTTCGCTAGTGATGGACAAGGTCGTGTTTCATTAACTTGTTGGTTCAGGCTCACAAATGGTCGTCGGAGGTGAAACGCAGCAGACTCGCTGCGTTCCAGCTTTTTGTTCTCTCTTTCCTCACAGACTGCAGTCATGTTTAATTTGGAAACTGGGCTCCTTTGGCAAATTAGCAATTAGAACAATTTTGTGGGAATATGTATATGTGTCATTAGGTTTCCTGCAAATTAATAGCGAGAGCAGAGGTCAGGCAGAAATTTTCCACTTGACTGCAGCTCCTCTGTTGAGATTTGGCACTTTGTTTTGGAACGGCCGCAGCTGCTCAAAGCCACAGTCTTCCTTTAGGAACTGTCTTTTAATTAGTTTACCTCATAGCCATTATTACAAATATTACTGCCTCCCCTCCTTGAAATAAAATTACTGTTTCTACAAAATATTCCGGTGACATCTTGCACCACTGCACATTGATGGTGGGGTCACTTGGATGCAGCGTTTAATCATTAGATCACCTCCATAAGCATCTCCTAATTAGAGTCCTTACAATACAATTTTATCTGGTAATTAGCTGAGATTGGCTGCTTCCTCTGTAGCTTATTAGTGGCAGCCCAGCAGTGGGTGTGAATCACAGTGTCATTTGTCAAGCCTGTTAAAGCCCCCCCTTTTGCTCGTCCTCTTCTGTGTTTATTCCTCGTCGCTACCTACACTGAAAAGCCTAAAGAAATGTAACTTGATTCAGATTCTTTAAGCAGGGAGTGCTGACCTCTGTGGATCCTTTCTCAAGGTTCCCTAGTAGAAACAGATTAAATGTTAAGTTTTTACATGCTGAAAAAGGAAGGGGACTCTTTTGAAATGGAGTAGTTGGGAGCCGTAATGATGAAGCAGGAGCAGTGATCTTTCCAACGGGAGGGCCCGGCTGCTGGGACTGCACTGAGAAGGGCACTTAAAATTGATGCAAATTTCCTCGCAGTTATTGGACTGTTAAAATGTCCATTTAGAAACTGAGATAAAATACAGTAGATTTAATTTCATGGTGAGACCTGTCAGTTGCACTGTTATTATCATCACTGGTCCTTTTATCATATGTAATAGATGGATAGATGGATAACAGGGAGACATTACTATATATATGTCCCTAATCAGTGTCCTTAAATCAGGCCAGTCAACGAGCAGACCGGGTGGCACGTGGTGGGCAGTGCATGGCACCAGGAGGGTTTAAACCTTCAGACTGCAGGTAGTGGTTCATGCTGGAGCAGGGATCAATACCTGCATTTCACCACCTTCACCATCCCTCTCTGGGTTCACGCTCCCTGGCTTTGCCACAAAGTGTTAAATCTTTCCCGCTGGAAGGTGAGGAGTCATTTGTAAGCACCTGCAGGGAAAGGTGCGTGTCTGCACGTCTGCTGCTCACCACCTTCTTCCCTTGGAGTAGCATCCAGGTTGTGCCAGGAGTTTGTGGCTGGGGCTTCCCTCAGCTCCTTCCCACTGTCAGGAAGGACAAGCAATCACAATTTATCTTCCCTCAGCTGAACCCTTTCTGTGGGTGATGGGCTTTTTGTGTTGGTATCCTCTCTGTAACAGTACAGCTCTTTATTTTCCACGACCTTTGTTTGGGATAAATCCTATTATTTTTAAAAAGAAACATTATTTGTGGCTATTAACTCGTATGAGGGATGCTAATAGGAGTTTTCTTATCTGGTTAGTTTCATACAAGGAAAATTAATACAGTGCCTTATGGATAAACATGAGATATTTGGGGGCATAGCTGTGTCGTGTGCCTTGCCTTCATCTCAGAAGGTTTAATGTCTAGCAAAAAAGGAATTTTAATCACTAGCAAAAGTTGTAAAATTCTGGCCCTGTTAAATTCAGTGGGAATTTTGCTACCGACTTCAATGCGGTCAGGATTTCACCAGTATTATTTGTGAAACCGCCTAAGGGAAAGAAATGTGGAAGTAGTCAAAGAGCCCTTTTCTCGGTCGTCTTCTGTGATGTTGTAGTTAAGGGATCGGATTGTTTGTTTAAAATACTTCAGCAGCAGCAACCTATTGAGATGGAGCGTCGTCTTTCAAAGGACGTTGTAGGGCAAAAAGAAAGGGTTGGGGAGGAATGTGGATGCTGGTTATATAAATAGGGTTGTGTATCGAAAAGAGTCGGGTTGGAGCTGGGTTTGATACCCAATCCTGGAGGCAGGTGTGTTTTACAGCCTGCTGTGGCACGCTGCCACACCAGTGGGGCTGGGCTTTGTGCAGGTAACACCAATGCCTTCCATCCTAGGAGGAAAAAACAGAGTGGTGCCACTTGTGCTGGGCTGAATGCTCACAGTATTTCATGTACTGTGATTAATTAAATTATTCCAGTGTTAACCTACTCTGGGCTTTGCTTCTAAAATGGATGAACAGAGAGAAAAAAAAAAAGAAAAGCCCAAATGCTGAAGAGAGAGATTGCATTTCTCCCTAGCATGTCCCTAGGAAAGTCTTGCCTTTTATTTTAAGCCTGATGCCTTCAATGAAATATCCAAGAAGACTGATTAGAAGCCATGCATAATGATAGAATGGAAATCAGAGAGGTGTGCAGTTTAGACTGTGAAACAATGAAACCTGAAGTAAAATATTAAAATGATCATGTACTGTGCAAGATCTTCTTCTAATATTTAGATAAAAATCCATGATTCATTCTTTTGGCAGCAGGCTATGTTTTTCGGTTTTTTAAACCTATTTGGAAATCTGTATATGTATTTATCATACTTATTTCCCTTTGCTGGCTCCTAATGGAGATGTTACAGCAGCACTTTGTGCTGAAGCTGCAGTGTCTGCTGTGAACTGAGGGACACTGTGGTATCAAGGGTGTCCTCTGCAGCCCTTAACCATGCAGAAATGCTGTTTGTAACTAAAGCCTCGTCCTTCCCTCCGCAGCTGAATCTGGTATCGAGCGTCACGCTTTCCAAGACCGCGTCCGAGGCGTCTCCGCAGAGTTTACCTCATACTCCCACCACCCCGACTGCGCCCATCACTCCTGTCACGCAGGGACCGTCAGTCATCACTACCACGAGCATGCACAACGTCGGACCCATCCGGAGGCGGTACTCGGATAAATACAACGTCCCCATTTCTTCAGGTAAAGGGGTTCTGCTGGCACAGCCCCCGTGTTTGCCCACGGCCCAGCTGTGGTGATTGGGCTCTGATGATAACAGAACAACTGCTCTTATTTAGCAGATATTGCCCAGAACCAAGAATTTTATAAGAACGCAGAAGTTAGACCACCATTCACGTATGCATCTTTAATTAGACAGGTAAGCTGAGCCAAACACACGCGGCTGGATTAGGAAAAAATGTATCTCCCTATATATGTGCACACTCTGGATTAAATAGATTTTCAAACCTTTGGTACGTAAGCGTGCTCAAATGCTCAAACCTTTACTATAAGGGTTTTTAGAACTGCAATATATAACATAATTGCTTTTGATTAAGTATTACAATACGATGTGATTATTAGGAAATTCATTTCACACAACAGTGAAAATGAGCCTGTTTAAAGATGGCAAGTCAATTATCACAAGCTACAGTAATCTCTGATCCCTAGAATTAATCTGAGCTCTAAATAATTACTGAGCTTTAATCAGCTAGTGAAATGTTTTGCATTTCTCTTTGATTCTGCTTTATGAATGACTAATAAATTAATATTTCTGTAAGGAAACAGAAATAAAAACTCAAAACAATTAGATAATTCCATTTTGAATTTTACTATTGAACTGTTAAATACAGCCATTAGTCTTAGTTCATATTATGAAAACCCTCCTTTGGATTTTTTGCTCCAAATCTCTTCTTTTTCATTCTTCTTTTCTTTCCTTTTTTGTATCGGGCAAAGTAAAACTGTGAGTGTGTTTTGTACTGGTGTGCTCATAACTGATCTTGCAATCGCTTTGCTCCACAAGGCCATCCTGGAATCTCCCGAAAAACAGCTAACACTAAACGAAATCTACAACTGGTTCACGCGAATGTTCGCCTACTTCCGACGCAACGCGGCGACGTGGAAGGTAAGGCTGAGCCCACCTCCTGCCTTTGCTCTCTGCCGTGCACAGAACCGACCTTGCTGATGACATAAATTGTCCTGACGTGGGGACATGAAAAATTCAGATCGGCAGTTACGACACGCGCCGGGTGCCTTATCTGCAGGAACAATTTGATATTTGGCAGGAAAAATTCCTCTGCCTTTGAAAACCACTAATTGAATCCCCATTATTGGCTTTTATGTTCTGTGATTATGCCATGAGTTCCTCTGTGTGGTTGCTACGAGCTGGGAAACTCTGGCTCTTCAGTCGGAACGTATTAGAAAATTAAAAAAAAAAAAAAAAAAGAGGTAAAGTTCTTATGTCAGTAGAAGATACACTGTTCGTCTTTTTAGGTATGCAGGTAGTAATCACAACAACCATTTTTTTCCCTAGGATCTATAGATCGGTGGATTTCTTTCCTCAGTCGATTGACTCTTAACTACATAAACAGCTGTTACAAACTTCCTCTCTGTTTTTTTTTAATCACACAGTAGAAGCTCATTGGATTTAATGCACAAGAAACAAGCCCCTCAATAAGAAATGTCTTTAACAGAAATAAACTTGGGGTTTTGCACTTTCATTTCCGTTGATAAATATCACAAATACTGTTAGATAAGAGATAAGACTGTTAGAGAGATAAGAGTTAATTTTATTCTGTATTTTGGGGGGCCACTCTTTCACTTTATATACAGCACTTTAATAGTCATATTGGCTTCTGAATCTAGTGCAATCACAAATGAATGAATCAAATAACAGGATGTTGTGTTGCTGTAAAAACTGTACCCTGGTGTTTGGAATCTCTCTTAATCCAGACAGCTCTGTTGTTCTCAAACAACTTCAAATGACCAGGTTGTATTGAATAGGTCCCATACATGCTGTTCCATCAGTTCTTTCTGTTTTTCCTGTCCCAGCCTGCATTTAGGATTAATTCCTTCAGCGGATGGAGCTAAAAATGGTCCTTGGAAGTTAGCTTGGTTTTTAGTGGCATGGTTTCCGTTTCATTCAGATCCCAGCACAATTTTGTACATTTTCAGTCCTGGTCTAGAAGCTCTCAAGTTCAGGAAAACTTTATGTGATTGCTGCTTTTATTCTTCCCTGCAGTTGGAAAACATGAGCAGTGTTTAACTTCGCAGCTTCCTTACTATCCAGAAAGGAAATTAACTTTCCCTGATTTAAGATCCTTTTAGACCTGCCTGTCTTTTGCTCCTGGGGTGGTTCCAGTAGGACTTTTCAGCAGCTGCCGGTGTGGGTGCTAAAGTAAAAATCCTATTTAGTTCCAGCAGCAAAGGGAAGTGGAGGGAGGAGTGGAAGAAGGCAGCAGGCAGTCCTGGCTATATCTTCTGTGGGGCTAGTTTTGGGAATTAGCTTTCGGCATCCCATAAAATCCAGTCCCAGGAGCCAGTGCAGATACAGAAGAGGAGCAGAGAGGCTGAGCTGCAGATTCTCAGGCTTGTAGAAGGGCACTGGGAGTCCCAGGGAGGCAGGTGCCATTTGGAGACCCCCTTCTTGGACACCTTGACCTTTTGCAGGTGTCCAGGTCCTGCTTCATGTAACAGGAAAGAAAAACTTCACCCCCACATCCACCAATGCCAGCAAAATAGACAACTGGTTAGAGTAGTGCAGATTTTGTGCAGGAGACTGCTCAGATTTCTGCCAGCCCCCAGGAACAGCAGGGATGAAAATGCAGCTCTGGATTGGCATGATGGGAAGCCCACGGGGCGCAGAACGAGCACAAGGGGCTAATTGCAGAATCAGAATAATTTGAATATATATGTGCTGATTTGTGCCCACCTTCAGCTAATGCTTAGGGGTCATTTGGGTCACTGTTCCCCAAGTTTAGGGTCAGGGTTTGGTGTAGACAATCTTCCCTGAGCCCTATTTCAAAAACACAGAAGAGTGCAAGAATAAAGACCTTTAAAAAATGAACCGCTTTCCCAAAATGCAGTACGGCAGAGCCTGAGCAGTTATTAAAATAACAAACCCTTTCATTTACTACATTGAAGCATGTTCAGGGTAATTTTTCTGCAAAAGTGGCTTGCATACAAATATTTTTAACAAGGTAAATATATAATCTTACAATAATAGCTCCTAATTTTTCTGTTAAGCTGATTGCTGGGGGAGCACTGTGAACTGGTTCAGACAGGTCAGAGGCAATGTCTGTTTGCTTTTATTTTTTGGAGTAATTTGCTGGCACTGAGTCACAGCCATGAGGCACAGGCTGCAGGTGTGGCTCTGACACATTGGGGTATTGTTCAAATAAAACTGTTAGATAGCAAGTATCCAGAGGCAGGAGAAACACAACAATTTTTTTCTGGCATGAACTACTTAAATAAGTGATCACATGGAAAATAGAAAATGAAGGCAACACACTTCATGGATGTCTTGTAAATATTCAACTTCTCTGTCTCAGCATACCCAGCAAGAGCCCTGTCCCCCAGCCTTAACCATTAGTTGCAAATGGACTTCAAGAGAACAAGAACAGTCTGTAAAGTATTTCTCCAGCATTAAATTTATTTAAAGAAAAACACAAATATTTCTGCTCAACCCTGTCTTTAGAGACTATTTACAAACTCTGAGGACTCCCTTTGCTGGGTTTTGCCTTGTGCGTTTGATCAACTGCTGTATGAACCACAAGATCAGCTTTCACTGGGGGAAATAGCATTATTATTCTTACATTTCGTTCCAGACTTGACAGTGTTCCCATTTTCACAGGAAACTGCCTGAGTTACCCAGATGTGGGCCAGCAGCCCTGTGTCGGGTTGCACTAGCACGGCACCCACCAGCAGTTGCTGAGCTGGCTGATTTCATCTCGTAAGGTGTGGGGCGTTTACATGTTTTTCCTCCACCTCAAAATCAGGGATTTTGCCAAAAAGTCAACAGTACTGAAATCTGGAAGAGGTGGGAGGGGAAAAAAATCCCATGAAAAATAAGAGCAGGAAGAAGAAAATAAGGGCAGAGGGAAGCAGGCCTGATGGACAGGTTGACTTTCTGCTAGATTTCTGCCTTGCTGAGAGGAAAAGCATATTCAAGGTTTACTGTTTCACCAGTTCAGATGCAGATGGTTGTGGGAAAGCTGAAGTGCCTGCATCAGGCACCTACAGCCAGAGGAGATGTGTTTGCACTCAAGCATCTGCTGAGCAAAGGCAGCTCAAACCCCAAATCTTCCACTCCTACCAGGGTGGGAATGTGGAGACTGCACTAGGCATGGCAGGGAATTGGAGAAGGAGCAGAAGACTCTTTGCCTTCCCCTCCCAGCACACACTCCACTGCTTCCTGATTTACATGACAAATGCTCTGTGCTACCCTTTGTTTGCACAGGGATTTAGACATTCACAATTAGAGCTCCCTTTTCACTATCCAGACCCCATGTTCGTGAAAAAAAAGGAGAGGATGATGTCGGAAGGAAAAAAAAATTGTCATCTCCTGGTTGCCTAGACCCAGGCCATGTGTTTGGCTGGCTTTGTGCCTGCTAACGAGTCAACCAGATTGACTGAATCAATGGTGCCAGTGAGGATGGAGTTTGTTCGCCTGCAGATTTTCAGCAAATGGCTTCTTCTGTTTTTCCTGTTTCCCAAGCCCCTTTCAGCAGCACTGGGAACAAGCTCCATGTACAAATTCCTATGAATTCCATGAACAATGGCTTTGAAGAGTCTTTTAGGTTGGAAAAACCTTTAAGACCACTGGGTCCAACTGTTGCAGGGCATTTGCTCAGGAAACTCCTGAAGCGGGGACAAAGCATAGCACTCCATTTGAGGAATAATAAGGCTCTCAGCACCGTGTCAGAGGGAGCAGGGGCAGAAAAGCCAACAGCTTGCCATGCCTTAGAGAGGTGTCTCGTTGTGTCTCAGCACACTGGAGGGGTTGGCCGTGCTCATCCTTCCCAGTGCCGAGCTTCAGGGTGGACGTCCGGGCATCGGATGCCATGAGCACAGGTCGCTCTGGGTGATGAGCTGTGGGGATATTACCACTTTGTTTCAGAGAGCCCTCCTCATGTTTTCACTTGGCAGAGGCTCAGATCAGTCACTACAGTAGTCTGCCAGAAATAGGAGCCAACTTCCATATAAGAGCAAGCTGTGGAGGCAGGAGTTGGTGCCGGCCGGCCGGTGGGGTGCTGCCGAGCCCCTGGCCCGTGCTGTGGGTGTGGAGGGAGGTGCAGCACCTGAATCACATTAGCCCAGCTGTGGGAAACCACAGCAACACCAGCTCCTGCGCCTCACAGCTAAATCCAGTCGACTGTACTAATGTAAAATCTTTTCTGTTCTTTCTAACTGCTTTCTTTTCCAGGAGGGGAGAAATTTCTTTTTGCAGAGAGTATATATTTGTTTTGAAAAAGTCTAAGCAATGTTCCTCTTGTGTTCTGTATGAAATGTGCTGTATTCTACAACATGCATGCTTAAAATAGTGGCTGTTCTCAGTCACACTGGGGATAATTGATAAGAATAATGTGAATTTTTAATCTTGGGTTTAAGCTTTCATATTTATTTTGTCTTTGCAAAATAAGATGTAAAGAGCCTGGGAAAGCAAGCGGGTGCGGGGAGGGGAAGGGGCTTAACATTGCAAAATGAGAACTGTCAAGCTGACTGTGCTGCTGCTGTTCTTGGACAATGATGAGCATTTTCTCATAGAAGGTTTTTGAATGTTTTCTCTTTTATACTTGCTGCAGAATGCAGTGCGTCATAATCTTAGTCTTCACAAGTGTTTTGTGCGAGTAGAAAACGTTAAAGGGGCAGTATGGACAGTGGATGAACTAGAGTTCCAAAAACGAAGGCCACAAAAGATCAGTGGGTATGTCCACCATGTTTGAACTTCTTAGCCTAGCTCGGATCATGCTTACAGTTTAACGTAGAGGCTTTTGGCTGCTAGCTGGTGTTAGACCAACCACAGGTGGTTTCACATTGTCTCAGTTAAGGGAAACCAAGACAAACATCTCATCACTACTGTTTGTATGCCCACCAGTACCCTGACCCTGCTTGCTTGGTGTTTGTTGCATCACATGCTAGTAGCTTTTAGGTGGCAATGCATATTAACCCTCACAAACCATTTGCTTATGCTTATTGCATTTTATTTTCTTTTTCCTTTTCCTTGTATTTGATGTCTGTTCTGTCCCCGATCCCGTGTCCCTTTGTTTCCACTTCATCTCCTTTGCTGCTGCTCTTGTCCCAGGGTGCCATTCGCACCAACCTCTCACTGCATAAGTGCTTTATCAGAGTAGAGGATGAGTTTGGGTCCTTTTGGACTGTTGATGATGAAGAGTTTAAACGTGGCCGTCATATTCAACGAGGCCGTCCTCGAAAATACTGCCCTGATGAAAACTTTGGCGAGCTTGTTGCACAGTAAGAGCTTTTACTTGCTTTAATTTTTTTTTTCTGCTGTTGCTTTGCTTTGCATGATTTACCCATCTCATGTAGACTTGCATTTCACAAAATAGTGACATCACCTTTGCTGCTAAAGAAACTAGATTTTTGGTTGTTATGTGTATTTTGTGTGTCCTACTCTGATAATCCAAATGCCTGTAGTAATAACTCTACTTTGACATGTTTGTTAAAGCATTTATTTATAGAGCAATGTAGACTAAGATAATTATCCACGCTAGCGCAGATATGCTGCTGTAGACGTGTCAGGAAGACAGATATATGCCAGGAAAGGCTTCAGATAAGTTTTAATTCTGATATTTTCCTTTGCTTTCAATTGTATGCTTTGTTTTGCAACTCCTAATCAAGAAAAGTAAGGTACTTACGAGACAGAAATGCTGAATTCACTTTAAAGAGTTTGAAAATGCAGTGAGACCAGCTGTAAAGATTATCAACAGGCCATCGTGTGCCTACCAGCAACCACGCACCAATATTCCTGGGCTTCCCAGAGGAATTTTCTTTGACCTTTACTCGAAGGCCATCTGTCCTGGACAACTGATCCTTGCTGGTCCCTGTTCAAGGGGCTCAGTTAAGACTCTGCTCACCATAATTTATTCCCACATTAATAAAATTAAAATAAAAACATGCCCAGTGAGTGATAAAACTTTTGGGAGATGCTTTGCATGGGCATTTTTTTACCTAGTCTCTATTTCATTATTTTAATCTCCCGATGGAACCATGATATTGGGATGCCTCCTAAAGAGAGAACGCATATGGTCCCCATTCCTTTTCCTCAAATCTGGTCCCTTATGTAAAGTTGACAAAAATAAGGGTCCAAAATAGCACACCAGAATATTTTTTACTAAAAAAGGCTTTTAGGGCAGTGTGGTGGTTTCTGTGGGCTGCCTGCCCTCGTGCCTCCTTGCCCACGGGCTGCTTGGGGTGATGGTGTGGGCAGCCCCTCACCATGGCCGTTGGCATGGCAGGGAATAACATCGATCAAATAAATCCTTTCTCATCGTGGTGCCCCCCTCCACTGGGAGAGACTCCGCTGCCAGCAACTTGGAGAGTCATTTGAATGAAGCAGAGTTTAAAATGTCCCGTGATGCTTTTGATCATTGCCTCCTCATGATGGACCTTCACTTGGTAACGGGCTCCCAGACACGACGAAAATTGGAGAATTTCTCCTGAACACAGCTAAAATGAGCAGAGATGCCAAGATGTGCCACTAACGCAGGGTAGTAGAACACATGGCGAGGTAACGTCAAGAGATAATGATGTTCCTTATTTAGTAAAGGCAAATATGATAACCATAGCCGAAAACTCAGATATTTTCTTTAAATTAAAAAAAAAAAAAAAAAAAAAAGAGACACGAAAGAGAACTCGTATGGAAAACCAGTCTCAGCTCTAGTTTTCTGGTGGGGGAGGAAGCATTACGTGCTTGAAACACTCGCACAGAAGTTGGTTGCATTTAACTCTCCTTTTTATGTTTTTCTTATGCAGTAACCCTTCTCTTATTAAAAACATACAGACCAGCCACACCTACTGCACACCTCTCAATGCTGCTTTACAGGTAAGATTAATGACTGTAGCAAATATGCAACAGAGGCGTGTGTCTTCCCCACTCATTTCAAAATATATTAGCCTTGCTCTAATTAGATATTAAATTTTAATTCCGTTAAACTTTTTTCTTAAGTGCATAAAGCATCATAGTCCCTGGAGGCAAACACATATCAGGCTGCTTCAGCATTAGCTAGATGCTTAGCATTTTGAATATTGTGGCAAAAAAATTAAAAGTTCACTTATTAATATTTATCAGCAGTATCATAATTTCCATCCTCTTATTTCAGAATTTCACTTGAGGCAAAAATACCACAAGTGTAATTACTCTAGCACAGCTATTAATGTGCTGAATGATAGGATACTGCGGCACGTGACCTTCTATTGTTCATGGCTTTAAAGAGAAAGCAGATCATTTTTTCCCCCTTTTCTTTTAAGGGCTATTTTTGCATATCTTCCTATTGTTGGTAAAAAATAAACGGCGCGATTCCTATAGAAAAGAAAAGATCATTTTTATTGGTTTAAACTGTAATAGTAAGACAAAAATTCTGTTTTTTCACGATGCAGAAATACACAAAGTGTGGGTACAGAATTAATAACTTGCAGCCTAAAAGTGTCCGTGTCTCCAGCCCTTTTTCTGGTGCCCTTTTTCCCCTTTCAGCAAATTCCTGAGTCAAATTTTTACCTCAAAAACCCTAGGTAAATTTGCTGTATAAACCAAAGATGCAAATGCATTACCATGCCGTGATTTGTAGTGGGGTCTGTGTGTTTGGGGGGGGGGTTCAAACCTGGTTTCTATATATTATAAATGAATCCAGAAGGCAACACCATGCATGGTTGCCCCCCAGGTAATTCCTGGGGGTCACCTCTCAAGAAGTTCACTGATGCCATGGGTATTTGCTTGGGCAGTCATGTTTTGTGGAAGGTTTAGCAGACTTCTCTTTTCAGAACCAAGAAACAGATTATTAGGAGGAAAATGATGTTTTACCTTTCTTCTAATTTTTTGAGTTTATGCAGTAACTCCTGCAAAACCCAGGAAAGCATGTTTAAATGAAGCAACTGTAAATACCATTCATTAGTACCTTATTTTCCCTTGAGTCTTGTGAAGTGTGATTTTTAAAGACTGCTTTGTCTCCTGAATAGTATTAAGATTACAAGCACATTTTGCATTCATGAGGCTGAAAGGCAAAAATGAAATGATCCTGCATTTCTTCACATTGTTAACTATGTGACTAATTTCAATTAATATGCTTATCATATGGAACTGTTCGTGTTTTATTTCTGAAACACATGTCGTTGTCGTCATCTCCATCCATTCTTGTCTTTCGTGATAACCTCCAAACTGTTTCCATTCCCCACTTTTCCTGAGAGCGCCATGTCCTCGTGCCCCCCATAGCATCGTGTGCTCTGAGCTGATGGAGAGAGGAGCCTTGGCCAGATTTGCTACCACTGTAACCCCTCTAATAAGTGGGGGTGAATAATAACCATTGCACTGAGGCAGGTCCTCTTTTAGGGTGAAAATAAACCAGCAGGTTCCACATTTCTCTCCCCGCCATTGGATTTTGGAGTCAAAGTCCCGGTGGGTTATCTGGGGCTGTAGAGGGTCTGGGCAAATAATGTGGGTGGCCACTGCCTTGTGGGCAGTTCAGACCTCACTTGGGCAACAAATTCCTCTAGGACACAAGGCTGCCTTGCCTGCCAAGGCCTACATTCAGTCTAATTAATACTTGATGAGCAGTGTTCCCCCCGGCTTTTGTGGGCTCTGGGAAGGCCTGCTCCTTGCACATTCCTGTGAGCACCACGGGGTCTGCACGGGGGGCTGTGTGCCACCAGCATGGTGTCTTTTCCTGTGGGGTGACAGCCACCCCTCTCCTTCACCCAGACCCTGCTGACATGTCCTCTATCTGTTTTCCCTCATGGCCAGGGAGAAGAAGCAGCTCTCTCCCCCCTCTGTCTGTGGAAGGTACGGGGACTCCAGCTCTCACCAGTTCTCTCTTTTGCCAGCGGGTCAACAGGGGCTCCCAAAACACCCCGTCCCCTATTACTGTCTTCTAGCAGATACTCCTTGTGTCCCACCTCTCCCCCAGTAAATTGCTTTACTGCAATTACAAGTTATCACTGTGGGTGAAGAACTTGAGTCATTATTTTGCCAAGTGCAGGAAATGTGAACCATTCTTTGCATCCCCTAATCACAATGAGTTTGCCGGTTGTTGAATCAAGAAGATAAAAATAATCCTCCCCGTTAGAATAGCTTTTGTAATCACGTGTGACACATAGGGCTGCACATGGAGAGGTCAACGTAAGGAAGAATAAAAGGGGCCGTGCTCCTGGAGATGCTGCAGTGAGGGCTGGTCCTGCCCTCCCATCCCATCTCCCCCCACTCTGTCTCTGGCTGTGCTCGCCTGGGAAGAACTGCCGGCTTGGCAGCAAGTGAGGAGTTTTGTCCAGGAATTAGGAGCAGGCAAGAGCGTTTGGTGGGGAGTACGTTTGCATGGATTCCCCTCCCACAGGCCAGGTTTGCATCATGCAGACCCAGCCTGATGAATTTTTTTGCTTGGCCACTGCAGCCAGCTGACCTCTTCCCAGCGCAGGTCAAGCACTGCCGAGCCAGCGTCTGTGGCTGCCCGGTGCTGACACAGTTTAGAGAGCCACAGATGATGTCAGCTGCATCCATTTGGGATGGATGAAATGGCTAAATGTCCTTCCAGTCCTTGGATGCTACAGCGTTGGAAAGCTGTGCCTCTCATCCCTGTGCCTCCCTCCCGTTCCAGTGCCTCCCATCCCCACCAAACACTGGGCTCCTCCGGGGCTCGAGGTTTCTGCGTTCCCACCGCTGCTGCGCCGGGCCGGGACTGTGCTGTCAACATGAGCTAATGCTGACACACAGTAAATATTAGCAGGCAGAACGATGGGAATCAGAAGGAAAATATTTAACAGTTCATTCTCTTCCTACAAAGATTTCCACTTAGAAAGTTAACTCCAGTGTGCCGCTGCATGGTGTTTCCTTAGAACAAAGGGAAAAATCAAAATAAAATAGTCAGACCTGTAAGGTAGGAATTGAGTTGGTGAGGTTTAAAAAAATTCCACATGGAGTGGTTCAGTTCCCAGGTAGATTGGTGCAGCTCTGATCCAGTTAGTGCTGATGGCAGCCTCACACATGTCCCAAGGAAAACCAAACTCGGTGATGCTGTGCTCCTGCTTGGTGCCCACTCATTCCAGTGGGAAAGAATTACCAGCTGAGCCAGTTCGAATTTTTTTCCCCATTTCATTAGAAACAAAGCCCAAACCTAAGCCACAAAAAATACCCCAAAGCCCCAAACATAATTTCATGAAGCAAAAATAGAGAAAGGACATTTTCTTTTTTCCAGGGGGTGTAATTCCAAATAGGGAATGGAAAGCTCCATCCCGTTATAAGCCAATACAGCTATGAATCCTTAAACCCAGATCTAAATGATGTTAAATTTCCCTTGATGGAACCAGGGTAATACCTATCAGAAAGTACAATATTTAAAAGAACCTGTAATTGCAAATAATGTAGATGTGGAGAATGTTTTGGAACAAGCGAGTGTGTTGTGCAATGTATAAAAACGTTAGTCATGGCTCTTCATGGATTTGTTTGTGTCCTTGGCAGGCTTCAATGGCTGAGAACAGTATACCTCTATACACTACTGCTTCCATGGGAAATCCCACTCTGGGCAATTTAGCCAGTGCGATGAGGGAAGAGCTCAATGGTGCAATGGAGCATACGAACAGTAACGGGAGTGACAGCAGTCCAGGACGTTCCCCTATGCAAGCGATGTAAGTACGGCAGAAGCGCATGCTGGCTCTAGGTCTTGTCTTTCCATCTGCTCAAGGGTCACTCTGGAGACTCCTGGCTCCTTCCTGAGCTTCATGGTTGGAGCAGCAGGAGCAGACATCTACCTCCATCTGGGGACATGCTTAGGGTGATTAGAACATAAAAGAGCCATTTACCAGTTTCCACATAAAACTGATCAGCTCAGTCCAGTCCAAGAAGCACACAGGGCTATAAAATTGTTCACTTGTTTGCAATTCTCTTCTTTAAACCTTGCAAAATCTCATAGGCAACTACGTTTCTTGGAGAAAACCTGTGATTTCTGTCCCCCGCAGTCTACGTGATGAGCACAGCCCATTGGGCAGAGCTGGGAAATGGGCTTGTTTGGTGCGTCCAAAAAAAACCACTCAACACAAAACGGTCTTGCTAAGCATTAACATGAAGGTCTGTGTGATTTATAGATTGCTCTTAAAATACCAAAAGGAGAATTAATAGGGGCATTACAGCAACAGACGGCGGTGTAATGAGCGCGTCTATAACCACACGAAGTGACGGGGGCTTGCCGGCCCTGCTCAACGTGAGCGGCACCCGGGCAGCGGGCAGGCGCAGGAAAGGGTAAGGCAGGAAGGGTGTGATGCCCCGATGGGTGTGTGCGGTATTTATGGGGTGATGGAGTGAGTTTGCAAAGCTGTAAACTCCCCCCTCCCCTCACATCACACGCTGGGTAATTGGCGGCTGGTGAGGAAGCCGGAGTTTACAAGTCCTGTCGTTCCCAAAAGCGCGGAGAAGCAGTTGGGTACCTGTGAGTGACCGTGCTGCCCGTCTTCCCCCTGCTCCTTAAAACAGCCTGTAAAATTACTGGCTGGCTCAGCAGGGCTCACATTACACATTAAAAAGAGAACTAATTTGTAGTCTTTTACTTCAAAGTAATTTGAATAAGGGATTTACAAAAGTAAGTCTAAATCAGAAAGTAGAAAAAACATTAACCTAATACGACGGTAGTAATTAGTTGTGAAACTAATTAGCATTTAATGGCAAAAAAGTTTCCCACCTGCATAATGTGTTGTCAGAGGGGAGGGGGCACGAAGGAATCTGAGGCTCTGGATACTTTGATATTGCAGCTTTTTAAATCAGTGCACAAAGTGCTTTGAAAAAAAAATCTTTAAAGATGGCAACATTCATTTTTAATTAATAATTAATTTAAACATTGTCTTTTACCATTTGCTTCAAAACATTCAAATAATGTGTTTAGCTTTTCCAGTGATTGTTTGTGCAGTATTAATTATCTCTCCCAAAGTAACGTTGCATGACACACTTTCCGTCTCTCACAGACGGATTCATCTCCAGGCAGTTTTAGTCACAATTCGTTATCCTCTGCCCGTGACCATGCGGGGCCGGCGTGGAGGAGGAATGGAGGGACATGGCTTTTCTCCAGAAACAAGACTTCTCCCAAGGGTTTCTCCTGGCCTAACAGACAAGGATGAACGTTTATGATGTTGCGTTAATCCAAGTAATTATCTTTTAGTAAGTTCAAGGCTAGTGCAGTTCATGCACTTCTCATTTCACCTAAGGTTTCCTTGTCTTTGAAGAGACTGAGAGGAGGGAAAAATAACCAAGTTGAAACAGGCTAGGACATCTTCCAGAACCGTGCATAGCTGTGGCCTTTGCTGCACTTAATAATCATTTCTTAGCACATTGATACCAAGGTGAGGGGCACAGAACAAATAGTGGAGAGAGAGGAGGTCGGGGGGAGTGATGACTCATTTTCATTATTCACCAGAAAATCCAATTTTCTGTTGTAATATGGAAATGATTGTTTCCTGAGTGTTTTCATTTCCTCAGAATTGATAATATATGTGTTCTCTGCTGAACATTTCTTTCTGCTTAAGTAAAATGTGGCCGGGTGATGTTCCAATCCCGGCCTCAGAGCCTCCCCGTTCTAATGGTGTTTCTAAGTAGTTTGAAGGGATCTAAAGCCAGAACACCATTCACACGTCATGGGGTTTACCCTGTTTACTAAATAAAATCATGAGTCAACAGTGACTTTCCAGACGCTGTGAAGCCTTTTTATTTTCCATGCTCGTGCTTTGTTAACAACGTGTTCATTTTTTTTCTCAGAACAGATTTCCTTGTCATAATGCGAGTTATTTTTTAAACAATTTCAGTATATTAGAAGAAATCAAGCTTTAAACTTTATTGTAAGGTTTAAAGGACCTTGTTAACATGACAGCTAAGAAGTCTAACACTTCAGCTGAAGTCTTATTACCGCTCATTCGTTCCCTTTTTATGACACATTGAACCACAGCTAGGGTGGGTTTTTTCCCTTCTCTCTCCCTCCTTTTGAACCACTAGAAAGTAGTCGCATAATTACAGCTTGGGGACATAACACTTTCATCCTGATATGCTCCAAAGGTAGCCACAAAGCAAACTACTCCATGCTGTGTGCACCACCAGAACTCAGTGGCTTTAAACAACAGTCAGCTTTATTAAAAACTCCTCTGTTCCCAGAGTGGACAAACAAAAGAATTACTCAGATGTGAAAAGAAGGGGAATCTGTGTTCAGCAAGGTTATTTATTGTTAACCCCTTCTGGAGTCCCAGGCATCTACTTAAAAGGAATGTGCTGAATTTCTGCTGCTATAAAAACAGAAATGGGAAACCCTTTCTTTTCTTTGCCTTCTTTCCTCCCCCCCATTCTTTTTCTTTTTGCTTAACCCAGCATTTACCTTTTCTGTAATTCAGCAGACTGAATTCTTCAGTCTCTAAAGGAAGTTTTCCTTCCTCAATTTGAGGATTTGGTGGGGTGGTAAATAGAAATTCAGACTTACTTGAGAGGTTATGAAAGTCTCCCTTTGCCTTCAAGATTATTTAAGCTTATTTATTTCAGTTGCTCAAAAACGTTTGAGAAAAATCATGGATTCTGGACGGCTACCTCCTCACATGCCATTTTGTGGTTACAGCTGACAGAATACACAAGGAGTTGGAATTTTTTGGCATTGTTTTCCTTGCAACTCTCTCCCTTGGGGGGTGTGTTACTGAGATAACCTCCTCATTTAGGGGATAGAGGTTTTGCCAAGCTCGCTGTCTGATGTTTGTGCAACATGTGAGGTGCTGGGGGAGGCTGGTGTGACTCTGCTCCCTATGGCTTTGTGGCCCTCTCTGGCTTTGTCTCACCCAGGATCGAGCACAGCTTTTGGTAACTTCTGTTGCTTCTCACACCTCAAGTTTTGTTTTTTGACCTCTGGGAATCACACCAAACCTCAAAGAGAACTGTTGAGCTTTTGATGGGATACCCTTCCATCTCGGACCAGGGTAAAAGAGCAGAGGAGGCTGCTGTTCTGCTAAGTTCTTTATTTCATAGTCTCACAGCTGTCTTGAAGGCAGAGTTCAAGGGGGTTACATGATAAAGCCAAGCAGCAACAGCAAACACCAGGCAGAAAACAGCTGCTTCTTCTAATTTCCTCTATATTTTTTTTCTTACAGAAGTGTGGATTATATTTGTTAATTGACCAATAAGATTAACACACTATTCTAGTTTTCCTTTCTTAACCTATCCTGGTTTAATTCTAACAATCATAAGCCTTACACAAGTGTGACATAGGTATTACACAGATTCGTGTGTACAGTTTCTATCAGCTCTTAATGTTTATGTGAACACTCTGTCTAAAAAATGTGTACAGTGTAATTCTATCTATATTTTGTCTAAAGTAAAGAAATTCTGTGAAAAGGTAACACTGCTGCAGTAAGAACTGTGTTTAAGGTCTCTGCTACAGTTTTTTAATGTTTAAGGCACTTAGCATATATTTCTACTAAAAGTTAAAGATCCATATTTCTATTTCACTTTGGTGTGGGTTCATGTATCTCAGCTTCTCCAAAGGTTTTAATTCAACTCCTGTGCTTTGGCTTTCCTCTTGGCCTGAGTCCAGAGGAGCTTTCACTCCAACAGAGAACCTCAGTTAAAACCACCTGGTTTCACAACAAAACCAGAAGAGGGGCAGAGTTTGCTTTGGAAAGGTTTGAGGACGTTTGAATGAGCTTTCACAGCACTTTGAGTGGTGGTGGGCACAGTGAGCACCTGTCTAACCTGCTGGCACCTAAGGTGGTGGGGATGCATTGGGACACCGGGAAGCCTTTGGAGAAACTCCAGTCCGTGTACCAAGGCCTCTCCACTGCATGAGACATGCTCTCCTCTCCCCTTTGAAAATTTCCCTTCTGTGTTTTCAAAAATAATGCTTTAAAAAAATAAATAAGCCCAGCAGCAGCAGCAGCATCAAAACCAGAAAGCAAAAAAGCAAGACTTTGACATTAAAACATCAGTAAAAAAGATCACTGCCATAAAGGCCGGGTAGCACAGGCTTTATTGGGCTCTCAGTGCAGCTGCTCTTTCCCCCTTTTTCTTCTGTTTTTCATTTCATGTTTTTTCGGGGCCCCACAGCCTATTCATAATATAAGTTTTTCTAGTTGCAGGTATTCAGCATAGTTTAATATTCACTGAGGCCCTGAGCTGCTGGGACAGGTAGCACGTGCACACCTCCAACGTGACAGTCTGCTTGTGAGACTTCTTAAACCAATTCTTGCCAATTTGCCAATTCTTGACTTCTCATCCTTGACTTGTCTCCTTCCAGTCTTTTCTTTACCCCTCCTTTTTCACTAGTTAGGTTAAAATTGTATGAGCAGTGCTCTCCGTGTGTAATTTTTTCAAAAACTGCATGACATGCAGAGGAACCTCCTCACTTACAGAAGTGTATTGATAGGATAACTTATTAGTGAATTTGAAGGGAGAAGGTGTGTGTACATGGGTACTGCATCACTTCTCCCCACTGTTCCTTTGGATGAGTTGGAAGGTGCAGTTAATACTCAAGTATTGATCCAGCACTTTACAACTCAAGGAGCTGAAACATGCAGGGACTTGAAAGGCATTCGCAGCTCACATAAGAATTGTCTGTAGTCAGCAAATTGGATGCTTCCTAAACTGATCTGGGCTCAAGCCTAAATAAATAAATAGGGTACAAGGGTACAGCTGACTCACTTGAAGTAGGCAAGGCTGGCTTTGGTCTGTCTGTGGATGCTAAGTACATCTTCTCTACTCAGTGATTTATCCTTGTTGTCTGTCCGTGCAGTGGAGTACAAACAGTGTTGTTGTTCCTATCCACACAAAACAAAATACAATGCAGCTATTTTAAATCATTAATTTTAAAGCAAATCTGTGCAAGCAGAGAAAAAGTTCTTACAGTGAAGGTGTGTACTTCAGGTTATGTGTTCATGATGCGTATGTGAAAGGGTTAAATCAGCCTGCAAAGAGAAAAAAACAAGAGTCTCGGAGGGTGGATATCAACTCAATGAGAGAGTGAGACTTGAACTCATTAACACTTTATTTTAAGGGATTGCCTACAACATCAATTATTTAGGAAGCAAACAGGGTCTCCATCGCTGTGTCGCATTATTAATACTTGGTAATGTCAATAAAATCCTAGTTTCCTATAAAGTCCCACCAACAAGACACTATTGACTCACATAGCTACTTTACATTTCAAAAGCTGCTGAACAAAAAAAAAAAAAAAGAGGTAAAAAAAGGTAATTTGTATTTGTATAGGATTTGTTGTAAATATGATTTACGAACAACATTTTTCAATTGTTATCATACCCATTTTGAATGACCAAGCCCCATTCCCCTGCGGGTTATTCATGTGCTTTGCTGTAATGAGAAATTTGGCAGATCTCATCTCTTTAGTACATCCTTGTGCCCACCATGAGCTGGGGATCATGTTCTGCCTTGTTTACAGCTGACAGTGTTATTATTCTCGTTAGGACTGTGCTTTCTTATCATATTGTTGTGTTGAGCGAGCCTTTTCCTCTCTGTTTGTGTTTCCTGGCAGGGCTTTTCTTCCCTTATTGACAGTTTGTAAAAATATGCATTAATTTGGAGTTTAAAGCATGTATCATGGTGTCTCTTTGCTGTGTTTGCTTGAAGTTGATTAATGATAGAACCTCACTTGGGGTCGTCCTCTGGAGAGTTGTCTCACAGGTTCTGCATGTTAACGAGAGACGCTGCACACACAGCGAGGATGATTAGCCCAGCCTGCGCCGCGCGGAGGCCTTGGCAGGCCGCTGCCTTCCCCTTCGGATGCGTATTCCACTTATTTATCCAAAGATCATATTAACTTAACGTGTCAGCTGAGAGCGTTTGCTCTCGATCCCAAGACGGAAACCCTATCGAGGTGCTCCTCCCACAGTGTTTTCCCGGGGAAGCTGAGTGCTGCCTGCCTGGCATAGCCTTCATGGAATCTTAGAATCATTAAGCTTGGAAAAGCCCTTTAGGATCATTGAGTCCAGCCATTAACCCAACACTGTCAAGCCCACCACTAACCCATGTTTTAAGTGCCACATCCACATGTTTTCTGAGTGCTTCTGGGGGCAGTGACTGCATCACTCCCCTGGGCAGCCTGTTCCAGTGTTCGGTCACTCTTTCAGTGAAGAAATTTTTCCTAATATCCAACCTAAACCTCCTGTGGGGCAACTTGAGGCTGTTTACTCTTGTTCTGTTGATTATTAACTGGGAGATAGTGCTTGGCTTGGCTTCTGTGGCCAGCAGAGACATTGAGGGTCTTCTCCTTGGTGACCTGGAGCTCTCAGACCTGGCCCTCCAGGTCTGAACCCCCCAAACCACTTCATCTTTCTTCCCAAACCACCCATGCTGTCAAAACCATTTTTTAATGAGCAGCTAGCTGATTGCCTGTTGTTTTGTTTTCCCAGGCACCCCGTGCATGTCAAAGAAGAACCATTAGACCCAGATGAAAATGAAGGCCCACTATCCTTAGTGACAACAGCCAACCACAGTCCAGATTTTGATCATGACAGAGATTATGAAGATGAACCTGTAAATGAGGACATAGAATGAGTATGTCTGACATCGTTATCCTGAGAATGAAGATTGGAAGAACACGTCAAACTTAGCTGTGAAATCTCTCCATTATTGTACAGTCTGGAGGATTCTCAGTCCACTTTGACAACTATGAAATATGTTAACTCTTAGTGCCATCAAGTATCCCATTTGGGAGTATTTTTGATTTTTCTACTTTTTGTTGAAAAAAGGAATTTGTACTCTGTGCATTGGATGGACTTGTTTGGTACTTGGGATTTTCCTCTCTTACAGTCAACATCAGTGTTGTAAATTTGCTAAACTGATTCACTTGCATTTAGCAGCCAGCTGTGGACTGCAGGTCCTGCCAATTTTGGACACTTGAGGACATCAAACTGAGCATGTACACCTGAACTGCAGATCAAGTCTTTGCCCAGATTTTAAGGATTCCAATGGACAACATATTTGCACAGTACTGCATGTTGATTATCACTGCCTTTACTCCATTTTGTTTTGTTTTTTGGTTGGTTTCTTTTTTTTTTTTTTGCTTCCATTTGGGATGGGGAAGGCCTGTGTGTGCACGTGTGTGGGTATGTGTGTGTGCGTGTGAGCGTGTATATCGGGGAGGGGTTCAAAGAAAAAATTATCCCAAACTTTTTAATGTATTGCTTTTATTCTCCCACCCCACTTCTCCTCTGCCGTTTTAAGTTCTGACCTCAGGCCTCATCTGGGCCCAGGGCCTCTCGGAGGCTTCAACGTTTTCTGTACTTTGTGATGAATGTTAATAGGTGTTTTTATTATACGAAGCTGAATGTCATTGAATTGTTTGTAGTTTTTTCTGTCATTCATTCCAGTTTCCTTCAGATGCCACCATGTTTTCTTTAGCTATGGAAAACATTCCATTTCGGTGTCTCCTTTTTTGTTGTTGTTGTTTTTTGAAAAGGTCCCAAATGCTGCACAATACATGTGGAAGGGTTGTCCAACGGAGAGAGAGGAACGAAGTACTGCAAGAATGAGAATGAATGACAGATGAACATAGAAACACTGTAGGAAGCAACACAGATTCATTCCACAAAGCAGTATTTTTAATATATTCTTGTTTTGCTTGGGTTTTTTGATTTTCTTGATTTTTCTTTTTTTGGCAGCAACGGTGAATATTAGCAAATGCCACAAAATTGAACAGCACAAGGAAACATATGCAGCACCAACAGAGTTCACTTTTAGTAGAGAATGAATAGTACAGTGGCAGGTTCTCGGTTGTTTAACACGAGTTCTAATGGGTCAACAAATCTTTTTGGAATATCTAAGATTACCGAGATGGGCACCTAAACATTTATTATTACAACTTTATTTTCTTCTTACTGTTTTTTTACATTTGCATTTGCAAATAGTGGTTGGAAAGATGACTTCATTAAATTGTTACTGTACGTGGTGATGTTTCACGGTTAAACATCAGTTCAGGATTGCTTGGTGGTTAATCTGTTTGAATACAAATTAGATTTCAGACTGAACTTGTTATGGGAGTTAATAAGGACGGGGCCCCACTAATGCTAAAGTGTTAATTTTCAGCTGTGCAAATCCCGTACTGCAGTTAGGATTGTTATGCAATATTACACCAGCCAGTATGGAAACCTCGCCGGAGGAGTCGGGAGAGTTGGGAGAGAATTGGCGCCAGGGCTTGTTAGGCAAAACTGGCAAAGCTCTGCAAAGCAAACATGACATACAAAATCTGTTGCTATAGGTCAGTAAACCTCAGTCACCAAACACCTAAACATTTTCATTCTGCAACCACTTTTCCGTCACTCATTTATTTATGTAGGACTGTAGCTTTTTTTTATTATTTCGAAAAGCCTTTCAGAGCTTAATTTATATTCTTCTTTGTACTTTTTTTTTCCTAAAATTACCAAAGATATTACACAAAAGTAAATTATGTTCTCTGTTATATGCTTTATCTTATGAAGCCAAATATCCTCTTATTGTTGATCAAAGGAGGTTGATTTAGAGGGAAATGACAAGATGTGGGCTATTGCTAACCTGAGAGGGAAACTGCTCCTTTATTCTAGAAAATTTAGAAGGCCAAGTAGATGTCTGAACCAAAGTTGTTACTTTTTATTTGCAATTCTTTACAGTGACCAAAATGAAAGTCTGTAAAGAGGAATCGAGGAGAGCTTTTGAGGCTAAAACTAGGAATCAGTGTTACTGGTGGAGCTATGAGAAGGGAGCTGAAGAAAGCAAAGACACAATTATTTCATGGAAAATTAAGAGTATCAGATAAAGGAGACAGTTTAATAAAACACAGAAGAGAACAGAAAAGCTCCCACAATTTAACTGGACGACATAATGGTATTTCTAGAATTAAAAGAAAATAATAATAATTTTTTGGTCTTTGGTTCTACAGATTGTGTGCCACTTCTGTTCCGGGACTGTGCTGGGATGACTGCTTTACTTTTGGTTGGTCTTGGCACATTTGCTCAGTTTTGTTTAGTTTTTGGTCAGCATTTTTCATAAGGAAATAACACTCCTGTCCACTCATAAGCTTTGGTACAAGAAATTTTATTGGCAGTTAACTTTTATAAAACTCAACTCTGCTTTCTGTTTCAAAGAGACAAGGAAAAAAAAATAGAAAAAAAAGGGCAGTCTGTGGTCATTTGGAAACATTTTTTTTCCTTTTTTTTCCTTTTTTTTTTTTTTATTTTTTTTTTTGTTTTAAATTATATCCAGGCAGCTTCGTGACGTGCCGGCGGTAGCCAGACAGGGATCATGAGAATTGAGCCCTGTGCTTCGAAACTGAGTGGTTTGCTGGTTAGTTCGGTATTCAGAAGGGGGATAAAAATCTGGTAGATTAGTTCATTCTCAGCATGTGTAGCTAGACATGAGTAAAGATAACAGCATGAGAAACTGTTAGTACGCATACCTCAGTCCAAACTGTTAGGGAATGAGTAAATAAAAAATACATTTCACTCAGTTGCACTTAGTTGTATGTCTTGCATGCTTAGTCTAAAGACTGTAGCAAAAATAAAAAAAATTAAAAAAAGAGAAAAAGAAATAAAAAATTAGAGTTTAACATATCTGGCAGGTGTTGCAGCCTTGCAGAAGAACCAACTGAAAATCTCAGGCTTTACATCAAGCAAACTTCACTATGATTTTTACAATTCTGATTCTGTATCCCTTTGGATATACAGTTGCTTCTTTAGGGAGGGGTTTATTATGTTGTACATATATATCCCACTGTGTCTGTGTGAGCCTTTGTCTTTTGGGGGGAGGGTGGGGAGGGAGGAAAAGGTGGAAAGGTCCTTTTTTTAGATATCATTCCTCAAAAGGAATAAATGCAGACCTGTTTGTCAAAACACCTTTTGCTTTTTGTGCAACTGCTTTATATTAACTATACTAAAAAATAGCTTTGAAAAAAAAAAACTACTGTATGTAATGGAATTGCAGAATACGCTGCACATGTATTTTATTTAGTTATCCTTGCTTTAAGAATATTGGATGACATTTGCTGACATGTGGGAGAAAATCCCTGACTTTTTTTTTCAGCTTTTAAATTGTAACATAGTTGACAGATTTTTTTTTTCTCCTGTTATCATTGATCGAAGCATTTTTGTACAGTTTTTGTGTTTAAGCTGGTTTTTTTGATACTTTCCCACCCCTTCTGTTATCTTACCACTGCCTTTTCTGGCTGTCTTAAACAAAGTTCATATATTTGAAAGGAAAAAAAAAAAATTGTTTAAAAAAAAATGTTTTTCTCCTGCTGCAGTAAATATTTTGCATGATGAATTCCAGGGTCACACTTTCAAAGTTTATCAGTGAAGTAGTGATTAATAATGGGGAGTGTCAAACTATTGAACTTTTTGTATAAAAAAACAAAAAAAAAACTTTACAAGGTGCCAAGATGTAAAGACAATTTGTTACATGTTTTTTTTCTCAAAGAAAAGCGTACATTATGAAAGTAGTACCATGTATCAGGTAAATCGCTGTCAGGAATGAGAGTCAAAGCCTTCCTTGTCCACAAAAAAAAAAAAAAAGTTTGTAAATGTAAAACCTGTTAGGTTTCTGCATTCAACTAGAAGTGAAATGAAAAAAAAAATAAAATCAAGGCTTATGTAGAACAAGTGACCATAAAAAATACGACCTTTTTTTTGATTCTCACTCGCAAGAGTCCCGCTGCAGGTCCTGCACCTCCCCTCTCCTGGAGCTCAGCTTCGGGGAGAGACCGGGGCAGAGATGCTGGTTCTACAAATATTGCAGATCATTAGATATTTTATATATATACATACATAAATATATATATATATAAAGTTTTTTAAAATAATTTTGAACTATTGTAGTTTTCAGATCGCCAATAATCTCACATTCATTATAGCATGGGAAAAAAAAAAACCAAAACCAAACGTGTTTAAACTCTTTTGAAATCCTTTGGTACCTTTGGTTAATGAACTCAGAGTGATTTTTTAGATGTTTCAGAAGTCATTTAGTATTCTAGTCTTGCGAGGTGAATTTGCAGTTCAGGACTGCATTTTAATGGGCCCAGAACAGGTAACCAAGTATCTTCTACCCATAAGCCTTGATGAAAATGGTACAGTCCAGACTGTTAGCATGGTGCTTCGTGTGTATGTGCTGCCAGTAACAAGATTTTTTTTTTTTTTTGATAAGGCATAAAAGAAACTCATTCCTTACATCAACTGTAATTCCATCATTCCATGTCTGTTGATACAGACAATAAAAAATGTTGTGTAGTCAGTACTAATTACTGACATTATAGCATTCTCAAATGCAATAAAAATGCTGGTTGTTCACACTGGTAATGCAAGTTGCCATGTCCGAAGTTCTTTTGTTGTTTCCTCCTCACGGTGACTCTGATGTCACATCCCAATGGTCCCTCATCTGTGGAGCAGCTGGCTGCCCCTCATCCATGTCCCAGGACGTTCATAGATGGACAAATCTCATCTCTTTCCTTGAGTCTCCTCCAACCACATCCAAGTACAAAGTATTTTAGTGGTGGTTTTGTGGACAGTCTGTACAGGGCAGTTGGGTGAGGCTTGAGCTCTGGAAGCAAGGAAGACACTGTCTTTCAAAGAATTCATCCATTTTTCCAAGGAGGTCCTTCAGTTTTGCCCGTTGGGGTCAAAGGGGGCTATTTGCTCTCTCATTGGACTCTATTTTAAAACATGAAGGAAGGGGTTGGGGTCTTCATCCTGCAGCTCCTTCCCAGTGCAGTGCCCTGATGGCAGTGGTGCTGCTGGCTTTGGTAGGAAGGGCTGGGAATGTGCACTGCCCCCCTGCCAAAAGGGGTTTGCAGGATCAACCCCTTGGTCCACAAAGCCACGAGGAGCACAGTCCCGAGTGGTGCTGTCACCTGAGACAAACTAAAGGAAAAACCTACCTTCTTTTTCTTTCGAGTAAGCACACATTTATTTTCTTCATCAAGTTTTGTAAAGAAAAATGTTTAATAACTAGCATTAGCAGCAAACTGAAATTTCAGAGGAGAGATTTTTTTCATGAATAATTCATTAAAATTTCACATCTGCAAGATTAGTCATCCAAATAAAATGCTAATGTCAAAAACATGCACCGTCTATAATATTCTCATCAAGAAATCTTTTTGCATATAATGATAAATGCTTAAATTAGTACAAATGATTTTATAAAAATATTCTATCATAAAATTATACCAGATAACTATTTTTTGGGGGGAGGGGGAGGGGAATCTTTGCACACTCATTATAGTGTGTCTCCAGATGGACTGATAGATTTTAATAATCAAAATACAGAGAACACGAATTTGGCCTTGGTTGTGTGGTGCACTTTCATAACTAGTGAGATTTTAGTAAAGGAGAAGATTTGTGGGATTGAATTTTCCAAAGTCATGGGCAGAGGGGATTGAGCCAGAAGCTGATGTTTGGTCAGGGGTGCTCTGCATCTGTAAAATGGGGAGAGTCAGCTGCACGTAGGGAATATGTCCCTGGATGAGTCCCAGCAGGGCTCTCAGCCCCTCTCTTGGAGGACAGTGGTTCCCCACACGGATCACTAGCCAGCCGGTCAGGGTCTACAAAGTCATCACAGATGAGTTGGCTGTTCCACCTCCCTGGGCATCTCACCACAGAAAGATGATTTGAGGGTCCAAATGTCATGTTTGTCATCTGCTGACTGCCCATGGCCTTGGGTTTAAGGGGAGCCACTGGGGTGGGTGCCACATGCAGCTGATGCTGAGGAGCTGGCACTGAGCTGAGCAGCAGGACCATCATTTCCTGTCCTGTCCCAGTTGGTACTGCCCGGAGCAGCAGATTGGAATCTGGCCACCTTTTGTATCGCCTTTGTATTACTAATCACATTTCTCCTCCCTGACTGCTCCATCACGGAACATCACACAATGCCTTCCTACTCCACCAGCAACAGCTGGCTGGGAAATACCTTTTCCAGGAAGAAACGCTGTTTTCCACCACAGCTGAAAAGTACTTTTATGGGCAGTGGTGAGACAATGCATCTCTGAGGAATTCCCAAAGAAAACCGGAGCCAGTGAGTAGTTTTTCTGGGTTTCTCCTGTCCCAGAGGGAAAAGCTAAGGAGCTGGAGGCCCAGGAGGACATGGCAGCTGATGTGCTCCTTGCACACCCGCCTGCTCCCTGCAGATGATCCCATCAGGGACATTTAACTTGGGCCGTGATCACAGAGTCTGACAAACTTCACATTATTGGACTAATTTAAGGGACTGGCAATTCCTGGTGCCGCTCGCTCGCATGCAGCCGCACATACACACACCCTTCCTCACAACAAGGTGTAATTAGCCCTTCTTGACCTATTAATCAGGCTCAGTCTTCAATGATGATGTTAAACGTTCGTTTAATGGTGTGTTAATCAGGGCTATCTTTCATCCTCGTCGCAGTGGTGGTTAGTTCTGACACATTGAACACTCTCCATCCTCACATTGCCACATGCTACCATCCTCCCCAGCAGTGATGACTGAGGTGGTGGGACGTGACCCTCAGGTGGGTTTGCAGCCTCCATGGCATCCATACCTAGTTTTTCCCCAAACCCTGGAGCTGGGGCATAGCAAAGTCCTTCTTTTTTCCCTGTTTTATTACCTTCGTTAGAGATCTTCAAAGCACATGAGCTGGAAATGGCAAACAACATCACCTTGGGGTATTTAGCAAAAAATAATCTCTCTTCCTTCTTTCTTCTAGAGGAATTTTTTCTGTCAACCTGGAGAAAAAGGGGAAAAAAACCCCAGTTTTGTGCCACTTTATATTTATTTAGAGGAGTCCAGTGACCATTTTTTATGCCTCTCAGAAGCCTGAAAAACATTTTTTTTCTTCAAGTTATAATGTTAATTTGAAGGTAACCGTCCTTTCAAGGATTAATTCCAGCCAAAGCAATAACCATTATTTACCAGAGTTTGACATTTTTATCACTCATCATATTAGCAAATTTCCATTGAAAATGCTAAAATGGTTCGTCATAAGGCACATAACTGCTTTGGCTGTAAAAATGACCAACACAAGTGCCTGTACTCAAACATTAAATTATACTGTAATTAATAAAGACAGTTAAACTGTCTACTAGCAACAGCAATTTAGGTAACCACATTTGATCGGCTATAAATTGTAACTACATTAAAATTCCAGAAATATTAGCAATATGGATTACTTGATGGAAATAGGTGCTGATCACCAACACTCCTATTTTACAACGGAAGCACAGGTCATGTTGGCCACAAAACTGTGGGCGAAGATCAAGGCTGAGTACTTTTAATCTTGTGAAACAAGCAATTACAAATAGTTGCATCGATTTGTTAAAAAGCTTTAGGTGACATAAATTGTTTCCTGTTTAGCTTATTGCTCTGATACATAAATGTCACTGAGTATAATATTAATTAGGGTCACAGAACAACAAGGGTCAGGTGATACAGTGTACGATCCGGGATGTGTCAATCCTTTGTGGAAGCAAGAACAGCCCCGGCCCCTTCGCACTGCCGCGCTCAACGCCTCGTTTTATGTGATGACAAAAGAAAGCGAAGGAAACTGTATTTTAATATGTGAAGTAATTACTTTAGTACTAGTATAATTTTATGGTTTGGGATAAATTATAGTGTTTTCATTCTCCTGCGCTTGCCACATAACATAAAAATCCACATATAGCATCAATAAAATAGAATACTGTTTATAAAGGCTTTCTGCTGCACAAGACCAACACTATTCCTCCTAGCAGATGGAAACTAAGCACGAATTTCAGTCTGGTGTGTGTTTCTACACTTAATATTTTTTTTTTTAACTGAAAAATGGGCTGTGCAGGTTATTTACTTAACATAAATCAAATGTATCATATACACTGTTTCTTTGGATTGGCATCCGACTTAGAAAAATACAGTAAGGTCCTGAAAAATCTGGAGAAAATTTATTAAATATGATTTTTACTGTAACAGAATATTAATGTAACCCAATGCTCATTTCCCATTAAGTTGATCCCTTTTTAATACACACATGCTTTTTATTATTTTGCACTCATGCGAAAATTCCACGTTCAGAGAGTTTCCATCTCCTTAGGAATGTCTCTGGCAAAGGCACAGTAAGAAATCTTGCACTGAAAAAAAATAAATAAAAAATAGACAGCAAATATCGACCGATAAGATGTGGCGAAGTGCTGATGAACTGAAGCAAAAGCCAATGATATAATAAAGGGTAAAAAGGCATTCAGCGCTGCGAGGGGAACAGGAGAAACAATTACACTTTAAACCCCTCCTTCTCACTGCCACTGTACCACAGCGCAGATGAAAATGTTTGATTTGCAACATAAAAGATTCATTAATTACCACTTGAATATTTAAAGCTATTTTGCAGACTAACAGAGGTAGATAAAGCACTGAATTAAAACCTCTAATAAAATTGTAAAAATATTTCTGCAAGTTTACCAGCGTCACAATTCCTCCCGGTTTAGGGAGCCAGGCTTGGCTTGTTCGGGAAGGAATTATTTCGTTTTCAAGTGGGTATTTGAGGTAAGATGGTGTGATTGCATGGGGCTATTTGTCTCTCATTCTCAAATGTTTACAAAATACTTATTTGGATGCTCTCCTTCCACACGTGGTTGCCCTTCATGGGAGAAGTGGCTTTACAGAACGTAACAGTGGATGGCGAATGTGGCTGAGCCATACATTAATTTTAATACATTTCCATATACAGTAAAAACATATCTAATCATAACTATGGTCTAATGCTGTCTTTGATATGAGGCAGTGGGGGAAAAAAAGTCTGTTAATCCTGTTATAATTACCCTTTTTAGACTTAAAAAAAAAAAAAAATTGGAGCTGTATCCTCTTTTGCAAGGGTGGAGAACTCGTGCCAGTGGTAGGAATGGGTATGATGGAGAGCATCTCTACAACCCTGCAGTACACCCCAGTTTTGCCCCGTGGAGGCTGAGCTGTTACCTCTGGGATTACAGGATCTTTTGTTTAAATTTGCAGTTTATAAAGAGCGAATGATGGGTACCCACCCAGAAAGCCACTGTATCTTAAATAAAAATTAAGGATATATATTTATTTGCACAACTTCTGCCTGTGGGCAATACAGCCTCAAAGTGCTGTGAGCCCCTCACCAGGCAATGTAAATCTTGTTGGCTCAGAAGCTGAATCTGACACTTGACAATTGCATATGTTAATTTTTACCTGTTTGCATTCAGTTGGCAGTCAGTTGTTTTTTTTAAAAAAAGCACTTTCTATTTTTAAACAAGTGACTGTTTGAAATCCACCACAGTGCAGCAAGGGCTTGATTGCAGGCTGTGGGTTGAAAGATACAGCAACAGCACTTTTAACAGTATGTTAACGATGATGAGTAGAGCCAAAGTGTGTGGATCTAATAAGAGAAAAACAGTTACAGTTCTTTCTCATTGTCATTAATTTATGCAGTTAGCCAACGAAATTTTAAAAAATGTCCAGTTATATTTGGATACACTCTTTACACAACTGTTCCTGTTGTAATTGTTGAGTGTCCGCACCAGTTAAAAGGATTTTTAAATCATTCCTCTGTACTTGGCTGTGAAATGCCTGATTTCAGATGTTCTGGGTAGGTCCAGAGTGCGGGAGGATGTTGCCAGCCAAGGGCAGCACTGTCTGCCATCACCTGGGCTCCACCTTCACCAACAAACCATAATATCCAGGGCAGTCACTCCCAGTCCTGCCAGAAAGGAAAGGGCGTACTCAAAATATTTCAGGCCTTGCCCTTGCTTATTGTTTTTGGAAAGTCCTTTGTTTTCTTCTTTTGGTTTTGGTTTTTTGGTTGGTTTTGGTTGGTTTTGTTTTGTTTTGGGTTTTTGTTCAACCCACTAGCTAATGTTCATTTGTGCTGTGCACAATAAAAGCCTGAGCCTGTCAGTTTATATCACACGAGGGGAGGAGCAGTTGGTGATGTTCGAAATATTTTAGACTTTAGAAAAATTCTTGTAGGTGTATTTTCTCTGTTAAAAAAAATGGATTACTTGTAGTAGTTTAGAAATGTATGTATGTAATATATATGTGTGTGTGTGTATATATATATATAGTCCCACATATACTTTTAATGAGCTTTGATATGTATATAGGAATGAGGTTATGCTAAGTGAAGCTAAATAAGGCCTCTTAAAACCTGAAAAGGGGGGAGCCCCAGAACTAGAGACTTCTCAACCCCACCTTGCTGAGTACAGACGTCCACATCGTTATTAGGGCGTGGCAGGAGCTGGCCATGACCTGGCAGAGGCTCATGCCTGTCTTTACCTTGAATATTGAGAGTGGCCCTGTGTATTCCAACAGCAATCGTGCACACACAAACATCCATCACATTTTTGGCTTTGCTGCCTCTGTAGGCAGGCAGGAGGGGAAAATTGTATTCACTGGCCATGAAATGAATTTAAAACAAAAATCAGAGAAATAAAAAGTCAAGATTTTTATTATTTTGGCAAGCACCAGGGTTTATTTTTCACTTACTTGTTGGGCTGGGTTTTTCCCCTGTTTCCTAGATGTACTGGACAGACTTGCACTGTGTATAATTGCATGGGCAGAGTCTGGAGAGCTTTCCAAACACTTGATGTTTATACCTCATGCTCACACTGGCTATTTTTAAATATTGCTACTTTCCGCTGCATTTTCAAAGCTTCTCCTGACACCTCATGCAGTCTGGAGCACTCTCACCTGTTTACACCAGCACCAAGTGCTGGCGCATTCAAAACAAAAACATACGATAAAAATCAAATATTATGTTGCTAACTGCAAAGTTCATTTCCCCTCAGAAGTCCGTCTTTAATTATAAAACCCACGTAACCCATTTCCTTTGGTGTGCAGAAAGGTGTGTAATTAAACTATCAGCATAATACCTTTCTACATGTAAAACCTGCACTTATGAACTTTAACTGCTGAATAAAAACTCCTATTACATGACCATTAAGTATTATGAATAAAGCAAGTCATTGTAGTCCTTGATTAATTTTTATGCACTAACCATTGTGTTCTGCACAAATTTGGTTTCTTTGGTTTCTTTTTTTGGTAGGCATCCCTTCTCTCAGCCATCCTGGTGGATCAGTCATCTCCACCTGCATCTAAGATTGTGCTCCATCTCTCCATGCTTCTCTCCTGGCTGTGGGCATCCCCAAGTCTATGTGGCCTTTCTGTGGTCATCATGGAGGAGGAGTGAGGTTTGCTCTGTCTCTATAATGTCCCCATTGTGGTGTGGCTAGTGAAGGGGGCACAAGGTGGCAGTGGGATTAGGTCCCTTCCATGGAGAACTTGGTGCAGGGCTGAGTCCTGACTTCCTCGTCTCATCTCTGAGTGGGTTGGGGAGTTACTCTCAGCTGGGTGGTTTTTGACTAATAAGGAAAATCTGATTTGTCTTCTTTCGTGTGGATGTGGCAGCAGACCCTCAGAGGAGAACCTTTCCATGCTGCTCGTGCTTCTGTTTATAGGACCCCAAAAAGCTTTGCCTTGTATCTGTTACATCCATCCCTGGTCCTCCCAAAAATGTCTCCACCACGTATCAGCCTCTTGCCAAGTGAAGTGGGGAAAAAAAATATCCCAGCTAAACCCCATAACTCCAAAACCCAAATTGTCAGCAGGACCGAGTATGCCAAGATGCTGAGGAGGATTCTGTGGTGCTGCTCCTGGCTGCCAAGGAGCCTGCACTCCACAGCCCGGAGGACATCTCCAGGACATCTGCCACCCTACGTGCAAATGTTCAGGTCCCCGAGCCATTATTCATCAGCCCCTTGCAGCCATGGTCCCATATGCTGCCTGATGATTATATTGAGGCTGATCTTTGAAGTCTGGAGTCAGGAAGTTTAGCTCAGTTATAATCAATAGCATTTCCAGCTCTTGGAAATCTGCACTAACCACTCAAGGCAGCCAGCCCGCATTATGTCCTTGTCATATGTATATATTTGCATGTTCATTAGCCATGTAGTAGCACAGCTGTATGTGGTTTCATTTAGCTTTTAATTATCTTCTTTGGGTTGGTGTTTTCATCTCCACCAGACTTAGCAAAGAAAAAAAATCACTTAGGCAAGATAAATGCTGCTGAGCTGGTCTGGGGCAAGGAGTGCTATTTCCTTGTGCATCCTACTGTTCCATTGCAAAAGAGATGTTTGGTTCAAAAGTTCCAACGTATATTAATAATAAATCTGTCTCCTAATTTCCCCCATCATTTGCTTATCTTATTCAGGTGGTTGTGGGTGTAATTTTTCATTTGCAGCAGGTGTTTTTTTACATATTAGATAAACTCCATCCTTACAATCCTTGGCGTGGATATTTGTATTTGCTCCAACAGCTGCTGTTCCAAAGCTCGCTCGCACACAGATCAAGGCATCCTCCTCTTTTGATGGAAGTGACTCATACCTCAGATGAGCTGAAAAAAAATACCATGCTCAGCTGCAGACACCTGCATTCATGCTCTGGGTTTAAAAGTTAGGATGTGGGTTCAAGCTAATTTTGCACTCTTCAGGTTCTTATACGACACCCTTTATTTTGGTTTCTGAGAAATTTCCATTAATAAGAACAAAACAAGGTGACTAATTGAGCTTTCTTCTCCTTTCCTCCCCCCACCCAATAAACAAAGAGAAAGATTATGTGATTTATTTCATTCACTTCAATTACTTGTAACAAGGCCAGCCCCCAGGGTCAAAGGCTCAGGGGTCATCTTTGGTTTAAGAAGCAGTGAGGTTATCTGCAGCTTCACTGCTGTGCAGACTGGGGTAGGATGCTGAATCCGCCCTCCTCAATGCTCCTGTCCCTGGTGTGTACAGCATCAAGGCCTAGAGAAAGTGTTGATGGCGAGGCCAATCTTATTTCACAGGAGTGACAATGAGAACTGACCTTTTAAATATGCTGTGACTTGAGAGCAGCTGTGGCGAGGAGTGAGGATGGTGCTGCAGGCGTGGTGCTTGCAGACCTTCAGCCAAATGCAGCCGAGTGCTCTCAATACCATGGGATAGATGCAACTGCCTGTCATGCTTTAACCACAACACAATCTCAGTTCTGCTGTCTGAAATTAGAGATTTACATTTTTTTCTCTCACAAACATCGTGGAATAGAAACACAGAAGCGGCAAGAATCTGGAAGTCCTCCACTGCTGGCTATCTTGTAGGTGTGTGAGCTTCTCCTTGGCTACTGGAGAATAGCAATGGGCTTCTCCAGGGAAACACACCACCTGACTGATTTGCTGAGCAGCTTGTGCTCTTTAAAAGAGCCCCTTGAATCAGCTCAGGGCAAAAGTCATCACGTAAAAAGTGCCCACTAGTACAGGTATATTAGTCCTTCATCCTTACCGTAGGTGATCTCTAACAGCCTCTCATATGAGCAGAGCACAGACCAGGTGGATGAGCTAAACCAAGCCCTACCTGGCTCTTTCAGTGGTGGTTGCTGGCATTTTACTGCCTTTGACAGTTTTTTCCTTCTTGGTTGAAGGAGTGAGACACAGTGCTGATGTAAGAAGGCACAACTTCACTGGAGCCGACAGTTCTGTTTTCCTGTTACACCAGTGGTTTATTTGGAGAGGAATTCCCAAGTGTCTGTTGGGAAATTGGAGCCAGGCAGCTGGGAGCAGATGGTGTCTTATCAAAGGGTGATAATTGTTCATAAGTTAGACTCCTCTGCATCACCTTCTTCTCACAGACTCAGAGTAATGTCTGGAGCTGGCCTCTGCTTGCCATTTCAGGAGCTCTCCTGTAGCAAGAGAAATATATTTTTATAGCTTGCTTACCTTGACACTTCCAACATTTTCCCAGCAAGCTGAAGGTGTAATTAAATGACATGCCAGATGCTGGTGTGCGTTATATTATACCACCTCTCAGCTGGGCTAGCAAAAGGGAATGAATGGAGTCTTAAGACAGCTCTCCTATAGATAGTTATTATCTCTTTTCAATAAAGAATGGGTAAGGTTGAGCAGAATGTCAGTAAACCTGTAATTTTCTAGCCTTTCAGTTACCTGTGTTCTTCTGATCCACCAGTGATGTGAAGTTTTGTTGTACTTTGTTCCGTCAATTATGGCATCACTCCAAGGAGGTGGCGGGCTCCTGTGTCGCATATGCGTATTTATGATAAGGTATGTTCTGATCTTCCTGTTGTGCCTGAAACCAGGTGTTCTGGGCCTTTTGAGGTGGGTTTGCAGCATGGCCTCTTTTGGGCAACGAAGTATTTGGGGCAAAGCTTTTTAGCTATAGGCTGAAAAAACAAAACCTTTCTGGGAAAATGACAGCAAGGTTTCATAACTTCAAACTTAAAGAAACAAAATTATTTTTGTAACTTTAATAACAGGATTTCTATAATGTATTTGCTTACTTCACTGTATCTGCTACCTCAGAAGATGGATCTGGTGTACCCCTTGGCTGTTGAACTCAGGTTTTAGAGCGTTCAGTTTTCAGCTTTGCAGGACACCAGCCCAGTTTTCAGGGAGATAAGATGTTGGCTGACACAAAACAGACTTGCCAGTGAGATTTATTTACTTACTTGGAAGTGGAAATGTTATTTTAATAATCCAGCCAGCCCAGGAGTGGAGGTGTTGAACATTCTCATGGCTGGCCTGAAGAAGGGTTTGCTGTAGCATGGTGTGGTCCTCCCTCTGCCAGAGAGGTGTGCTCTGCATGGGGGGCAGGTGACCCAGCCAGGGAAGGAGAGAACTGCAGGAGCAAGGACTGTTTTTCTCTCCCAAACTTCAACAATTCTTCATCTAGATATTTATATTTATCAAGGGCATGGGAGACATACTGTTTTAAGACCAATGTTTTTAATGGGTTGATGACTCCTGGTCATCTGGAGAGTCAATGATACTGGCCAGCCCCAGTTCGCAGAGCACTAAGTCCACCAGCAGCCAACAAAGTTCTCCTCTGCTCTTTTGGGGTGAGATGTTCCATTTGACAGAAGAAAGCAACAGCCTGAAACTTCCATATGCTGTCAGCTCAGTGTGTGCAAGGCACCTTTTTCAGAAGTGAGGCGTGCTCATAATTAAAGATTAATTTACTAGCACTAAACCCAAAGCTTTCCTCAAAGTCTATTGTCAACAGACACGCTCCCTTTCAGTGACATTTGCATTTCTAATTGGGACTGCTTATTACCAGAAAGTCTCTGCAGCTGAGATTTAATTTTATATATTTGCTGGTTGTTCTCTTCAACCAGTGCTCTGCAACTGATACTACCCAGTCTCTCCTGCAGTGTGTTGTGCGCCTCTGAGTGGGCACAACTTCGTCCTACCAGATGGTCAGGAGCATGCACAGGTCAGGAAGCTGCAATGTGCCTCAAGAAGGTGTCTTGTCAGTGAGAAAAGCTGGAAAGGTCAGTCAATATAGAGCAGCCAGATGTGTAGAGGAGCAAGATCAGAAATGGAGGAGGCAAACGCTCTGCTTTTGTGCCATGGTTAATGTTTTCTCTGTTCTTTCAAACTGGAATATTTCTACTTCAGAAGACGCATTCAGACTCTTAGAAAGATGTGAATCACTTTCCTTCTCTAATTTACTGACTGGTATTTTTTTATTTTGTCCTGGAAGAACTGATATTAAGAACTCTATTTAACAAGTTGTGGTATACCTTTTAGTCCCTTAGTAATGGGAAATTGTTAGTAAGTGGGCTTCCATGGCATGGTGCTCCCCATCCTGATTTCCTGCTTTAGTGCAGGTATCAAAATCCAAGGGCAAAGTCCTGTACACACCATGAGAGAGACAGTGCCTGCCCAGAAGAGACTGCTGCTGGAATAGACAGGAAAGAAAGGAAATATTATTATTCCTCTTTAACAGATGGGAAACCAAGGCGCAGAGAGTTGAAGAGGCTTGCCAAAAGTCAGACAGAAATCTCAAAACAGCCAGGAACTGAATCCAGGTCTGCTGAGACTCAGGCCAGTGCCTTAATCACTTGACTCCTCATAGATACTATATTTCTGCAGTTGTTATTCATTAGGACAGACTATGAAATTTCTGCCTCTACCTATAGCTGCAGTGCTCCTATAGCATCTTCTACCCCCCATGTAATTCCTCCCCTATTTTCCCCCCGTATGTGTCAAACAGCCCCTCTCCTCCTACTCCTGCTTAGGAAGGTGCTCACCAAAGCTCTGCCTTCATTTGTGTGCTCCAGCCCTGACCTTCCTCACAAACAAATTCCTTTCTTTTCCAGCACTGATTCCATTTGCCCACAGCCTTGTGACAATTCCTGTCCGGTGCTGAAAGCACCGTAGTTGTCTACAGAACCTTCACATGGCTGCTGTGAAAACCTCCCAAACTGAGATGCTCAGTCGCTTGGAAAGGAAGAATTTGTGGATACTCCCACACATTCCAGCCCAAAGCCTGGCCACAGACCCCTGCACACAGCTCAGTGCTGGAGGAGTTTAACAAAGAGCTTATGCAAATCCTCTCCTATCCATCACGGAGGGGAGTCCTTCATACTTCAGGAATGATGGGAGAAACAATCTATCGATATTCCGTAATGAGCATAAATGCCCTTTATAAATTGTTTCCCTTTTATTGACTCTAAAGCAAATGTAGCCGTGAATGCTGTACATTAATACATTTTATACCTTCTAATGGTTTGATGGCCTCATATATCCAGTAACGCTGAGAATAATCATTAGATTGTAAGGAGTGCAAAATATGTTTTATCACTTGAAAATGGAATTTCTTCTTGAAAGGTAAAACCAGTGGTAGATCATTGATTTGAAAGGTCAGGGTTAAAAAGCTTATTAACGACTGGGTTAAGCTCTAGTAAAATTCTTTGTTTTACTCAGCTGTATGAAGCATTTAGCTAAGTGAGACTCTTCATTAGGACATTAGTGCTTTTATACTAGCTGTGGAAGGTAAGAATCAGTAATTTCCAGCTTATGTTCAGGAAAAATGCATTGCAAGTGGCACACACTCAAATAACACCAGGCGACACGTGGCCATGGGTGTGATGGAAAACAACTGCTGCAGCATCCAGGGGTGGGGGGCCACTGGTGTATGCAATCCTTATCTCTCCCTGTCCTGTGTGGGGACCCCTGAGCAAGCCTTGGCCAAGCAGGTGTATCAGGTTATCAGATATATCAGGTAGTACAGCAGATGACTAGGTAGAAGTACTGGCTGGGGTTCCAGAAGCCACACAGTTGTGTCAGAATGCCACAGTGCTGAGCTAATGAGCCCTGACTCCCTACAGGGCTCTAGACTAGCTAAAGAATGAGATTCACAGGGCTGCAATGCTTCCTGCCTCTGAGACAGGGAGTTTCTGCCCAGGGAAATATGTGCCTGTCCCTCTCACCATTCCCTAAGTGACATGTTGAGTTGCAGCACGTGGAGAAAGGCTCTGTATTTTGGGTACACCAACAGTACCAGCTCAAGCTCATTGTGATTGCCCTCTATCCCTCCCAGCCATCAAAGAAGCAGACAGATCCCAGAAGCAAGGTAGAGTGGCACCGTGGCATGGGATGCTGCTCATTGAAAGTGATGGGAATTTTTGAGGTCACATGGGAAATGTGGGTATCATAAGGCACACATGAGCAGAAATATTCACATCAGATGAAAATAAGAGAGGTGGTTGCCCAGCACCACACTGCACTGACCCTGCCCACTTGTCAAAAAGAAGTGGAAACAATTACGAAGAAATTCTGACCTGTGAGGGTGGTGAGAACTTGGCACAGGCTGCCCAGAGAAGCAGTGGCCGCTCCATCCTGGAAGTGTTCAAGGCCAGGTCAGGTGGGGCTTGGATCAACCTGCCGTAGTGGAAGATGTCCCTGCCCATGGCAGAGGGGTTGGATGGAGAGAGGTTCAATCTGGAGAAAGAAGAAAAAATAATATCACTGTTAAGGATCATTAATCACTGGAGTGAGTTGTCCAAATATGTTGCGGAACCCCTGAACCTGCTTCCAAGACCTAAAGGGCCACAACCCAGAGCATAGCTGTCATCAGGCCGTCAAGGAATGTCCTTTGAAATCCCAGAATAGAAAGCAGTGCCAGTGGGAAAGGAGGCAAGGGTTTCCAAAGATGCCACAGCTTCCAAAAGCTGCAATGCCAAAACCACTTTCTGGTTTCATCAGTTCAGCATTTCTGCAGACATGTATTTAGGATAGAATAGAGTAAATTCAGTTGGAAGAGACCTACCAGGATCACCAAGTCTGCTTCAGGGCTGACCAAAAGTCAAAGCCTGTTAATGATAACATTGCCTCTTTTTAAGGCACTGACCAGCCTGGGGCATTGACTGCCCCTCCTGGAAGATGGTTCTATTGTTCCTCTTGAAGGATCATGAAGAAGATTATTCTTTTGCCAGTATCTTCTTCTTACACTTGTCCTCAGTATTTGCTACTTGTTTCTAACAAAAAAGAGAGGCCTAAAACTCTGTCATACCATGTTAAGAAGGCTTTTAATGTTTTTAATGGAACAAAATAACAATACAGAATATAATATCCATAGCATGTGCTTGGTGCAATGTAATTGCTCTGGGATACTCAATTCTTTTCATATAAAGCAGCCATACCAACCCAACCATCGGAACAACTTTAATATTTTATAGTGAAATTAAATTGCAGATTAAAACAGATGGTTCGAACATTTCATTACCAGCCGTGGTGCTTATTTGCTGACCATTGGCTGGTATATGTAAACATATAAAAAGCAAAAGAGCCCTTGGATACAAACCATACTCTCCCTCAGCTTTTCATTCATGGTTACAGCATGGTTATGAATGTTATGGATCCAGACAGGGTCTTTAAATGTGCTGAATTCAATTTACTTGTACCGACGAAAGGAAGAGGTCATGGAAAGTGCAGAATGGGTGGGAAGAGTATAGAATACTTGTTAACTGTCCTGCCAATGCATTTCAGTTCACAGCTTGGCAGGTCCAGAGCCTTCTGCAAGCTCATGGCACAGAAACCTGGCACCTTCTGCCAGGACAACTTCCACTATCCCAGGTTGCTCCAAGGCCTGTCCAGCCTGGCCTTCAACACTTCCAGAGACGGGGCAGCTTCTCTGGGTAACCTGTACCAGGGCCTTACCCCCCTCACAGGGAAGCATTTCTTCCTGATATCAAATCTAAACCTACTGTCCATCACTTTGAAGCCTTTCCCCTTTGCCCTGTCACTCCAGGCCGATATAAATAGTGTCTCTCCATCTTCCTTGTAGCTCCCTCCAGGTACTGGGAGGCCACAATTAGGTCACCCCAGAGTCTTCTCTTTTCCAGGCTGAACCATCCCAATTCTCTCAGTCTTTCCTCATAGCAGGGCTGCTCCATCCCTATAACCAACTTGGTGCCTGCTCTGGACTCACTCCAACAGGTCCCAAAGGTTGATTCTGCTCTTTGTTCCTGGGAAGCACAGACCTGTCTGTGCTGCAGGACAGGGCTGGCAGCTCATGACAGAGAGGGCAGCACCACCAGCCCATCAAAAAACCTGTCCTCACTGAATGAGTTAACTCTGCTTTCTGAGCCATTAAATAAAACCTTCACAATTACAGCAAGTATTTCCCCATGTTTCCAGTGTACCAGCTGCACTCAATGATGTTGCCCCAGGTATTTAATTTTTCAGATATTGTCAAACAAACAGAATTCTGCTCTAAAAATAATTACGAACAAATCTATAAATGTATTTAGCTTTGGCAGAACTGAAGTGAATCGTTGTTTCTTAAAAGTGTAAAAGCCATGCCTTCAGATGTTTTCCATGCTGGTTACTGCTGGGTTGGTGAAAAGATAAGGATTTCAGGGAGTCAGAGCTTCATTCTGCACATCTCCATTGGCAGCACAAGGATGAACCAAGGATATTCTGCTTTACCTCCACTGCATGATGCAGTAACATTATGAAGGAATATTAGCACCTAGTGAGAACGCAGCATGTGCATTACAACCTAAGGATTAGGATAGGACACATTTCTTCTCTGCTGATGGTATGTCCAGCAACCCCAGTCAGCACCTCTGTCCCAAAGAGTCAAGTCTGAATGAACCTGGGCATCTGCTGGCCAAAGGACTGGAAAACAAGTTTGAGTTTGCACCAGTTTAGGGGGGAAAAATTAAAACTGTGGTGCTAAAAGTCTTGTGAAGCTCTTGGAGAGCTACAAAAAATGGAAAGGTTCTAGGGGTAGATATGCTCAGCAAAGCAAACAAATAGAAGTCATCATTAAATTTGCCCTCTCTCCCAGTTCAGTGTTGGAGCTTTTGGTGGCTTTTATGTAGTTCAGATCTGACCAGAACTTCCAGCAATGAGAGCACTATCTTAATTTCTTGACTGGTACTTCACTGGGCTTGCTGGCAGCTCTGGTTACAGCACTGCTCCTGCGCAGTCACTGACCTAGTCTGAATTACCCCAGATCTTGGGAATAATGGATATCAATCACCCAGGACAGTGCAGGGCCTCATTTCGTGCACAGGCGCTGAAACCTTGAAACAATGATGTGCAAAGACACATTCACAGGTATCCACATCTGCTTCCCAATTTAAACCTTAAACCCTGGTTCTACCAGGGCTTTAAGGAAGCGAGCATCCAACGAAGAAAGTACAGGGGAAGGCATTAGAGGCAGAGGATCACCTTTTTGTGACACTGTTCTTTCAGGATCATAGCTGCGTCTTCAGACACATAATCCTTGATCCTTGTGTGTTAGAGCTATCATGCAGAAAAGTTTGCTCAAATAATAGCATATTGTTGACAACAAACTAGAAGAGCTATTTAAAAAGAAAATACTGTACAATGCATGCTTAAAAGTGTTAGAAAAAAAAGGAATTGTATTTTAAAAATCAGTATTTATCAACAGTCCTGGCTGTAACTGAAGATTCACAGCATGGATGCTGAAAGAATGGAGACAGCATGGTAATGAAAAAAGCGTATCCATCATCAACAATACAATACTTACTGTGACCTAAGGTCAGGTTTGTACAGTTACACCAGATGTTAGATTTCAGCCGTTCTTTGAAACGAAGAAACACAATGGTTACTATTCCTGTAGTGTTGGGGATTTCATTAAACAACACGTTTATCTTTCAGCTTTAAAATGTAGAGCAAGATTAGGATATTCTAACATTTAGGTTTCAGACGGATCCAGTAAGCATAATGTAAAGTAGGGGGGTGGCTCTATAAAAGAATTACTATTTTGAATGCAACAGCCAGATCTTTCCTGTGGCAAAACTGAGAGGCAGCAAAGCAAAGGGTGAAAGAAGCAGATCCAGTATATAGCTCTAATGGTGTGGCTGTTTGTAAATGAGCCCAGGACAGGGTGTGTGTGGCCCTGGGGATGCCCTGCCCCCTGACACTGCAGAGAGCAACAGTGACTCTGAACAGGGCTTGCCCCTCTCTGTGCTTCAGCTCTTTTCCTCTTTTCTTCCTTCTCAAGCGATAACAGAGGAGTGGGGCCATCATTAGAGGAGCCTGACCTGAAAGGAGGCTGGAATTGCTTAGGGTTTCCTTTGGTCATCCCCTCTGAACTAGACTGCTCCAGCCCTGGCTGCTCCTCTGCCTCTGAGCTCAGCCCATTTCTTCAAATAGGAGATATTCCCTTGCAACAAATTCCCTTACTTGCTTTATTTAAGGTCCCTTTAGCAGTCACCGTGATTTTATACAGTTGTACATCTAATTTATTGTACATGTATGTATTTATATATAAATACAGTACATGCTACATATTTTTATATGTATATATGTACAGATATATGTACACACATATCCATAACCTTAAGAACTAACTGCCACTCTGAAATAATATTCTCAGTCATTACTATTAATCAGGAATACTAACATTCTCAGGCTGAACATAAAGACAGGCTTGCAGCTACCAAGAAGCCTTTAGATTATCCTCTCCTCTGTCTTTCTCAGCCCAGAACTTTGCATTGTTTGTAAACAGCCCCCATTTTGGACAAAGCAGGTAAGGCAGAGGAGCAAGGTCCATGTCCTGAATTATTTCATTAAAAATTAAAGCTTTGTAAAAGTGTACACATTTCATTAACTTCGCATTGCAGGCTTTGCAAATATTCTAAGGGATGCTAATCTCCTGGCTTTAATTAGATTGAAGGTCTCTTGCAAAGGCTATCATTTTAATATAAAATGAGCGATCTTTTAAGCTTTGTGAATTAGAAAACAAGAACTCCCATTTTAGATCAACAGTTACATACTGAAACAAAAGAGCTTTGGATTTTTTGCAAAGTTAAGGTTTTTGCACTACCTACAGTGCAATTGCAGAAGTCAGGCAGTACATACATTCTTCACGTCTGTCTGGGATATGCCCATAGAATCATAGACTGGTTTTGGTTGGAAGGTTCCTTAAAAGACCATCTTATTCCAACCCCTGCCATGGGCAGGGACACCTTCTGCTATCCCAGGTTGCTCCAAGCCCCGTCCAACCTGGCCTGGGACACTTCCAGGGATCCAGGGGCAGCCACAGCTCCTCTGGGCATCCTGTGCCAGGGCCTCCCCACCCTCCCAGGGAAGAATTTCTTCCTAATATCAAATCTAAACCTCTTCAGTTTGAAGTAATTTCCCCCTGTCTTGTCACTACCTGCTTTTTTAAATAGAGTCTCTCCATCTTTCTTGTAGCTGCCCCAACAGACAGACAGAGAGATCCTCACACCCCCCTGTCCTTGACTGCCAACACCTCTTCTACACTAATTCCACACCAAAACCTCCCCTAGATCAGGGCCATACTGTCACACTGGCCCTATCTTTCTTCCTCTAATGACTTTCTATGCAATATTAAGTTGACTCCCAGAAGAATTGTCCAGAGTGACCCAAGAGGAGCAGTTCTGGAGGGAAGAGGAGCAGGACACTGCTTGTGGGACACCACAGGGGTGGCCTGGCCATGAGTGTGGGATGACATTTCAGCCGAGCACTGAACATATCTTCCTTACCAGGGACTGCACTGAACTATTTTAAATCTGCAGTTGTCATCTGCCCCTGTTCTCCTGCTATTATCCCCTGCTAGGAGACAAATTTTTATATTTCTGACCAAGATGCAATCTTCTTTCCCTTATCAAACATAATAGAAAATGCTGTAGTTACAGAATAACAAACTCGTCTCCTGGATAAATGTCAATCTATTTTTAAGTGTGGGATCAGCTTGGGCGCTGCCTGTGACAGTGTATCACTTCATGCCAACATGGTACCTCTTCATTTCTTATTTCACTCACCTCCAGCCCCCTGCCTTTGGTACCACATTGCCTTGGGCGTCGCTCCTTTTTCCTCTTCCAGCTGGTTCCTCTCTGCATGCAAAGGGCAGGATTATCCTGCCTGCTCCCACCTTAGTATCTCCAGGTTAGGTAAATGGATTCTCCTGCTTTTGTGGTGTTTCTCTTTCAGGCTTCAGTCCTGTTATTTTCAGCTACATTTATCAAGTCCAGAAATTGCTTGTACAGCTTTGCACACTTTTCTGTTGGACTTTTGGACCCATAATAAACTTCCAAACTATCTTACTCTTTTGAGGACCACGGTTTGGAGATGAACGTATTATTCATCACAGAATCATGGAATGGTTTGGGTTGGAAGGGACCTTAGAGCTCATCTCCTTCCAACCCCTGCCATGGGCAGGGACACCTTCCACTAGACCAAATAGCTCCAAGACCCATCCAGCCTGGCCTTGGACACCTCTCTGGGCAACCTGGGCCAGTGTCTCACTACCTTCACACCAAAGAATTTCTTCCTGATATCTAATCTAAACCTGCCCTTTTCCAGTTTCTATATAGGCAGAGACAGGGCAGGCTGCTTTATGGAATCTGAGTGCAGAGACAGACTTGCAAAAGCCCCTTTGCTTGTACTTGCAGGGAGCAGACATCCAAACCCATTGCTAGCACTAGATCCGCTTGGAATAGCAGTTAATTAAATAATGACTTTTTCCATTTCTTTCAGTTCATCTTTCATACCAATTGGTTGTACAGACTCTTCAAAACTAAGAGGGCTAAGCTCCGAGTATAAATTTAATTAATCAATAATTATAATTTTTAAACAATCTTGATTTATTAAAAATTGACCTCCAGAAAAAGACCTGACTCCATTAATGTCTGTGCTTAGTTCTCCGCTGCTGACAGTCTTGCTGGGCAAGTTTCCTTTAAGAGCACAAAGTCCTCAATTTCATTTCTCCTGTTCCCTAATTTTGATTCAGAGCCACATCTTTGTTTAAAGGTTTATGTAGATAAACCTCAATTTTGTCAATCTCAATTTTGTATAAGAAGTAGGATCAACTTCTAATTTCCAATGTTAAATCCTACGCTCTACTTTCCACCGCAATATTCTTGAGATGACTCTTCCAGGTTAGATCCCATGCTGGGTTCAACACTTAGAATAAACTAAAGCAACAGTAACTTCATTTACTCATTAAGAACACGGGTTTGCTCTGAAACTACCTGATAGGCAGTGAGCTTTCCAAGTTCAGGTTAGGATATGCAATGATGGCATGGACAAAAACAATGACATTGTGGACTGCCCAAAATATAAATTCTCTGCTTTCCTACTGCTTAAGAACACACAATAATACAAGTAATATTTTGTGATAACCTGTATATAAAACAGATATGAAAGATCTTCCCAGGGAGTGCCCAGCTGCTTGATAATGGGATGTTGTTTTAAGCACCTAGTGAGAAATGGACACTTATTGGCCACCCTATTTCCTTCAGTACAGAATCTACTGTAAGTATTCCTGAGGCCGCTGTTACATACACTACCCAAACTTCAGCAGGGGATCAGCACAGGGGCTTGAGGCTGCTGTGCTGCCAGGATGCTGCACTTCCCCCCTGAGAGCATTGATCCATGAGTGGTGAGTTCTAGAGAGGTCTGGCTATAGGAAACCCACCTCCAACCTCACCTCTGTTGCATGCAACCAGTAAAACACAAGCATTGCATTCCCCTTCCTCGCAGAGCAGTGCCAGAAGACACATGCTTTAGCACAGCAGAGATTTGAATGTTATTAAGAGTGTGAGAAATGGTCACACTGGAGTAAAACCAAAGTCCACATAGTGCATTAACATCTGGGGTTTGGTGCCTAGGAGAAGACAAGGTGCACAGAAAACACAGCACCCACTGCCAGCCAGCCAGGGTTAGCTCCCCTTGACAACACCTCACTCTTCACGTGTCAGACTGACCTAAAAAACCCTTTTCCTGTACATGCTCTGACAGGTGCTGTATTTGAGCAAATGTTAATAGACAGCATATTAACTCTGACGGCTTCAGATCACCGAGGTATGTGTCTGAGTTTGCATCTCCTGGATAAACATTCCTGACTCTCATCTGCTTTGATCAGTATCACTCACTCTGTGATCCCTGCTCTTTCCCAGCGTCGTGACAAATTTTTGGTTCCGTGTCAACATCAATGTCTCAGTGGCTGTAATGGTGGTTGAGATGGGCCACTTCATCTCAGTATCACATCTTGGTGGTTCAGAATTGATCTCAGCGTACTCTGAAAGTTTTATGAGCATCACATTGCCAGGGATTTTTATGATCTGGAAGGTGCAGGCACATTTCTACTACCACAGTACAGAATGGAGGCAGAGAGGGCTACAGCACACTCAGACTCTTTCCTCCTCATATTTCACTTCAAAATCTCTCTTGTTTAACCACTGGGCTGGAAAAGAGGAAGGTTTGTGACATTTCTCAGGCCAAGGTAAGACAGTAGACAAAATTCGTTACAGAATCACAGAATCATCAAGGCTGGAAGAGATCTTCAAGGTCATCTAATCCAACTGTCAGCCTAGTGCTACCATAACCACTCCTATACCATATCCTAAACCCTGGTATTCTAAACAAGGAAAACTCCCAAGGAACAGGGTTGGCATTACACTTTTTACAGGATCTCAGAACCTGACATGTATTCAATGGGACTGTTGTGTGTCTTGTGTTTCTGCTACCTTTTTTCCTGTTTTCTTCTTTAAAAGTATTAGACTACGTATTTGGAAACAGGTCCATAGCTTAGGCCAATCAGCTTATTTCTATCAGATGAAGTTCTGCCTTTAAATTTCAGACAATATAAGAAAATGCCCTAAAAGAGCTCTGAACTGTACAGTCCACTGATTCTCCTCTGTCTTCAAATTCCTTTTGCCCCAAGCTATTACCTCAATCTACTTTCTTTTTTTTTGTCTTCCCCTAGTGACTGGTTTACATCTCAGGTACTCAGAACAAAGAGTATTGTTTTGATCTGTGTTTAAGGCAGCATGTTCTGGAAGTCACTTGCATCATAGTTAGCATTCTGCCTTTTTTCTTTCTTTTTTTTTTTTTTTTAATAAAGACTATTCTTACCTGTCACAATACTACAGAGAGGCTTTTTTTTCTTGTATAGAGGCAACTGCAACATGCAAATATTCCAGTTCTTAGAACATGCAACCTAAAAATTAGGCTCATTTTCAAACCACATGCTCCAATTAATAAATAAAGTCTATTAGTACTGAACTATTGATCAAACAGAAGAATCAGGGATTCCAGCATCATCTCTTTCTCTGTAGGCTGCTACCTCCACCAGTCCTTATAAGCTAACATTTGAATTGGAATTAGCCCTTGTAATTACATTTATATTAATAGAATTTGAAGGCAAATGCTCTTCTGAGTTTTATCTTTGAGTGATAAACTGAATTCTCACTTCAATCTATTGCGCTTGCACAGAGATTTACTGTATGTGAACCTCGCAGTAATTTTGAGATTGGAACTTGGGCAATTCTAGGCACAGATAAGATCAAGAGACAGATTTGTCTGCTCTCAGGTGGCTGTACCCCACAAAGCTTTTTCTTTTCCAAACCCTCTTAGCAGCCCTTTCTGTAACCCAGTCCTTGCATCAACTACTTAGTGTGTACAGAAATGTTTATATCCCTTGAGCTCGAGCCTCCTTTAGTTTCTCTTCATTTCCCTTTCTTAGAGCCTGTCCATTTGTTCTTGTATTTGACACTAGTTTTCTGACATCTCTCCTAGCTATTCCCCTTAGAATCGTGTATAAAATAATGATGTCCACCCTGAGCTTTCCTCTCTTCAAAAAGCACTGACCTAGTTTCTCTGCTTTTACAGTAGAAGTTCTCCAGTCCCATGTCAACGAGGTTGCCCTGACATATCTTAGCTCTGATAGTTATCTCTCTCTTTTAATAATGGCATCCTGAATGGGGATTATTTCCTCTAAATGCATCTTCATCTGTTCCCTGTAGACTATTTCCTTTTGAGTTACTTCCGATTGATCTGTTTTTGGTGGTAGGGCTACGCAAAGATAGCTCTGATCTTTCTATCCAGGGCCTGACCACAGGTGATGATTCCTGTGGACTTTGGCCAGAATTGGAGCCTTTGATAACATATTCCCCAAACCTGTATAAAACACAATGAAAAAAGCCATAGTTTAAATTGCTCTTTCTTATTATTAATGGAGCAGATCCTCAGAAAGAGTAGTGGGTCACTTAAGTCCTTGGATGTGTGCAGAGATGACAATATTGCCTAGTAGCTACACAATCATTATTTTTGTACAGCACCACTCACTTATTTTCCTTCATTTGCACTACATTCTTTCTTTTCATTATGTCCAAACTAACCCTTTTTCCTAAGGACCTGACCCTCCATCATCAAAGTGAGGTGGAGATTTCACCTAGGCTTCTGCAGGAACATCATGAAGGCCTGGCTTTTACTTTGGGTAAGTTTTTAGCATGCTTTGGTTTCTCTATTTTTTAAATTCACTGCCCATTCCCTTTCATTCTTCTACCCTACTTATTTTTTTATTTATGTTTTTTTTTTTCTTTGCATTCTTTATCCTTTCCCATTGACCTCTGACTGACAAAGTGCTCACGGGTTGTAGAAACTTCCCCTCATCACTTACTGTGATGCTGCTGCAGGAGCTGGAGCCACTCTGCTATCCCTGCAGCCTGGCAGCCTTTGGCTACGGCACGGCTGCCTGCCTTTGGATTGATGTTTGGCACGGTCCCATCACACGACGCTGAAACAGCAACTCCAGTGCCTTGGGTCTCTTCAGGGTCTGCGTGCTGATCTGAGCTGGGATGAGCTCTATGTGAGACTGCTCTGGTTTATGTTTTTGAGCTATCCAGAACGGGTAAGCAATTTTCCTTTCTGATATTTATTGAAGAATGGAGGTGTCCTCCATCACCTGCCTTACTTCAGCCTCAGAAACTCCTTGCACCAGCTGGTTGCTGTGTAAGGATCATTTCTACTGTGCTGTTTGGGAGAAATGAAGCTGACTTCTCCACAGTTTGTCTAATTTTGTGTGGCAAAAAGTAACAGGAACATTTGCTAATTCTGTTTGTACTGGTTGCTCCCTGCAGCAGGGGCCATCCTGCCTGGCTGGGGAGAGGGTGTTGTTTTGCAGGGTGTTAGCTTCCATCACTTGGGACTTGATATGTTTCACAAGTGGGTGCAATTTATACAGATGTCCCCTTTTTTTTTCCCCCTAAGAATAGAATGTATCTATCTACCAAAAATGTGCAGCTGGTTGGGTAGCTCTTCCGAGTGCTTTCTGTGGAATGAAGGCAGACCAAAATGGAAAAGATGTAAATAATAGATTCTGTCCCACTGAAACACCTGGACTTGTTCCCCAAGCCTGTCTTTCATGTAGATATATTATCTCACTGAGAATTTCTTGTCAAACTATGTTAAGTAAATAAGAGAGGTGAAATATCAGCAACAAAGCTAACAAATGGAGCCGAATGCTCCACTTGAAAGAACAGATCTAGCTGTTTACCCTGCTAATCTGAAATGAAATGAAAACGTATGTTTTTCATCTTTTCAGACAACGATCTTCAAATACAGGTAGCTAAGGTCTTTAACAACATAGATTTATTTTTTTTTCAAGAAAAACCCTATTGTGGAGGTATTTTATGTGTGTGTGTGTCCCTGGATCAGTGTAGAAACTGAAAAATCTATTATGTTGGTAGTCTTACCAGTCTGAGCCTTTTATCATAATAAATTTATGGTTTAATTTGCTTGTTTTATATGTACGCACCTAACTTTCTGGTGCTGTGAAGGGTAAGCAGACACTTCTGCATGCTCTGAGGTTTATGCTCCCTTTGCCATACTGAATCCCTTCTCATGGCTGCTCCAAGTCTGTTCCAGTGCTGTCCTGGTGGCCCCACTGTAAGCCCCTTATGAAATCTTGGCAGCAACCAAGCCACTTAGTTATTAGTAGTTAATTATCAGTAGCATCTAATATTCGTTGAGTTCCAGTTAGTAATTTTCTGATATTTGGGGAACCAGAGACTAACTGGGTGTTACTCTTTGCTTCACACAGATTAAGCTCGATTTTCAGCCTGGTCCCAGCAGCTTTCCGGAGGGAACATCCTCCCCAGACGGGCTGCACGCTGCTAATTACAAGGGAAATCCTGGCAGTGTCAAAGTCGGTGCCAAAACCTCCCTGATTGCAGCGATGCCGGGATCTCACCAGATGTCCGGATTGTTTATCTGTCTGGGGGTTTCTTGCCCGGGTTGTTTGCTGGCCGGCCTTGACCTTCCTCAGGAGTCACGGCTTCTCTTCCACCCCCGCAGGAGAAGGGCTGTTTCTGACGCAGCTCCATCCCCCAGCCCCATCTCTGGCTGACGTGTCTTTGGCGTTCTCAGTTTGTTACAGCCAGAGAGGAAGAGAAATGTCTCATCCGGCTGTGGCTGTCCTTGCCTTTCCGCTCCTGTCACCCAGACCTGGCACTGGGCTCTCCAGCGACCATCTGCCTTCAGCTCTGGAGGGAGCACTGCTCCGCGGAGCACCCAGACAGACCTACGTGAAAAGGTGGTGTGAGCCTCAAGGAACCTAGTTGTTAAGGAGAGACAGGAATATGCCAGTAATTTGATTTTTCATGTAAAACTCTGCTAGGAACTACTAGACTTTCCAAAATGTATTCCAAAGAAATGCAGAGATAGATTCCCGACCGGCATTAATCAGTGCTGATTAAGTCATGGAGCTACCCAATTTCTGCCTGGTGAGTACTTTTCCTGTCATTGATTTATTGCCTTCCTTAGAAAAATAAGACCTGGGAAATAAAGAGTTCAAGTAAATTTGCTCAGTTACCCAGCCAACTGTTGACTGTGGTACCAGGGATAATAAATGTTCAGGCGAAATTCCTCGTGCACATTCATGCACTGAGGCCAGGAGCAGAGGTGTCCCGTGGGCACTCCAGACCCTCCAGAAGCTGGAGGACACAGCTCAGCTGCAGCAACACATTCAGGGCCTGGGAAGAGCAAGAAGAAGATGGGAGCAGGCTGCCCAAGCTCCCTGGACACCTATGGGGCCACAGCCGATGACAGGTGCCTGCAGAGAGCCCGGTGCACCTCGTCCCTCATTGGGGAAGAGGGAAATGTGCTTTTCCTCAGCTTCGATGAGAATGTCTGTGCTCATGGGTGAGATCCAACATTTGCTACCAATATTCCTGTTGGTACCTGGCCACCAGGTGCTCTTTCTTTCCTCATATTTTTAACAAAACTCCTCAATGTGTATGAATTCAGGCTTGCAGGCTTGGGCTGTGTGGGGGGGTTATTGTTTTCCTGCAGACACATGGCATTATGGTTAAGTCACTGGATACGCTAACACCACCATCTGGATTTGTTTTTCAAATGACACCACATTATTTGTTAAATACTCTCTACCCCATCTTCTTTAAGATGTTTTAAGGATAAGTCTGCAGAGGTGTACACAGGACAATTCTTACCAGCTTTGTTTGTTTGACTCACCTGTTTGCCTCCAGCTCAATTTAGAGCATTTGTTGCATATTTTCATTAACCTGATATGACAAACTACTTTCATAAATGTATGAACTACACAGCATGAAGAGTACAGCTGCAGGAGGCCACCTGCTAGGGACAACATATGGGACTCTCCAAACAAAATAAATGTTTTGATGTTGGGGTATCTCTTTTATGACATTACCAATGGATCAGAGTCTTGCAGGAGCTTGTCCCTTGGAGAGGACATTAGATCCTTTAAAGTATGTATATCACCCATTCCTGAGCAGGTACTAACACTTCAGAATAGTATTTAAGTCATGATTAGCAAATCCATCCATTTGCTATAGTAATTTGCTAAGTATAAGAAGGACCTTCAGTTTAATATGATGGAACAAAGTGAGATAACTCTCCAAGATACAGCTAAGCTGAAAGGAAAGGATTTCTTCACCCATGGTCTTAAACTCTGTCTCCCTTTTGCCTGTCAAAGGCACACAGCTCCTTTGTTTCTCATCCTATGACTCAGCTCAGGATGAAAGTCCCCCTGTGTGCTGTAATTGTGCTTTCACACGGCCAGAAGAGGAGCACTTAGAGCTCTACTACCCAAACTGTGCACATACTGACCATACATTTGCTGTATCAGGTGTTTAATGAAAGCTGCCTTGGTACAAACATGAGCCTATTTGCTCACCAGTGGCTCCTGTCACCAACCTCATTTAGTGACAATGAACAAGAAATTTATTTTTTTTTCTCCAAACCAGAATATTTACATATTTCAGCCCTGAGGCTCAGCCCACCCCACCCTTTACTCCAGATCTTCGCCTCTGCACCACTGCACTAAATAAATTAACAAGTTATCAACAAGACTGCCAGGCCACTATGGGCTCCCCATTACTGAGGCTGTCATTGCCACTCAGGACTCTGCTGGAACGTGACAACTTCACAGCAGAAGGTCAGTTCCCCCAGTCACTCTCTCACTGCTGCTTGGAGGCAACTTTTCTGAGAAATGATTCGTTATGTTAGAATCAGAGGCATATTTGTTAGTTAATTCATTCTGTAAAACTCAAATGAGATGAAAAACAAGCATAGATCTGACAAATGGCATTTAATTATGTCTGAGCCTAAAATTCATAATACATATTTATGCTGCCCTAAGTCATTTGCAGCCAAGGTCCCTTTTATTCTCGTAACTGAGTCCGTTTGCTGATATGGGAAAAGGATGTTGGTGATGGGTAACTCCATGTCCTTTCGCTACTTTGTGCCATCCCCTGCTCTGAACAGGCCATGGGCTTTCCCCAAGTTTACAGTGCAGCAGTTTCCTAGGTCTTATTATTCCATAGCCTGTGCAACTAATCCAAAGAACTTATGGGTACCCAATAATTTTATCTTGAAAAATGAAAATTTCTGATTTCTAATTTCTGACCACATCTTGTCTTCAACTTCTTTGTAGGTTTTTGTTTGAGGCTTGGGGTCTTGGAAGATACCAGACTAGAACTGCACTAGGACTATGTCCTTGTCCCTGCAGCCTGCCACTGTCAGGAAAAGCTGTTTTCTGCAGTGGAGGTGGAGCTGCCTCTACAGTGACACGAGGAGATAGGGTTAGCACAAGACAATTAAAAACACGTTGCATTGATGGTGCAGAGGTTTGAGAAACATGCAAAGCGCAGGCTCCTGGGAAATGGACACTGTCACATGTGGCTCGTTAGCACACTGAAGCTCTGACCTAGCAAATATTTACACGAACTTAAGTGCACATTTGAAAGGGCTAAATATACACCTGCTCCCCGCTTCAGCTGCCAGACATCTCTAGACTCTGCATTTGGTGCAAATGTCTTTGACTCAAAAACATATGCTGCAGTTTTGCTGAAAATGTAGGTGTATTTTTATAATGGTTTGGTGCTGTTATTGTGAAAGTAAGCTGTTTTTTAAGTCCTCTCAACACGTCATAGAGTATCCAACCAACGTCCTGAGCAATGTTTGACTGGAGAGACTTAAGAGAGGAGAATTTTGGTCTTCTCCCCCTCTCCATCTTCCTTCCCTCTCTGCAGAGCCAGGTGCATTGGAAATACTACCCATGACCGTGAGGTCAGTGAGAGGCTCCTCATCCCCTGCTGTGGGCTCCCACTCCAGCCTGAGCATCCCTGCCTTTGGACCTCCTCCACCATGAGACAGCAACCCCAAAGAGCTTCACCTGATCTCCTGAATAGGAGTCTTTGAGGACAATCGGCCCTGGCATCTCAGGAAGAAGTGATTTCACAGCTCCTGCCTGGCTGCCATGCCAGCCCTGCCTCTCCTGCCGTGGGACTGCCAGCCTGGGGAGCGCTTTTCCCCCTCACTGACATCATTGCTTTGCCACCGCAGCCACCACCTCCTCGCCTCCCCTCTCTTTTGGCAAGCTGCCACCCAAACTCGCTGGGGAGCTTCAGGTTTTTTTGTTCTCTGGTGGGAAATTTCATTTGACCCTTTCAAGTGGGACAAGAACAGATATTAGATTTGTTGATGATGAAGTGCTTATATCTGAATTCAACAAAAGAGGTACAATGAAAAGATTGCAGCTGTTGAGCAAAAGCACCACACCTATTACAGAGTTCATATGCATTTACAAGTGGCACACCAGTGAAGGCTCTTCTCACCCTACAGATGTGCCCTCCTTCCCCAGAAAACTTGTTAATCTCTCCCTCAGCTCTGCCTGCTCTACATACCTTTGGGAAAATGTGGTGTTTGACTGTCTTGCCAGATCTTGCAATGATAGAACTGCTATTTGCAGGTAAAAACTATTTGAAGGTGTTTTATCTTTCTGTAAGTCTTATGGGTCTCCTTGATGAAGAATGGGACAGCAAGTTAAAACACCAGATACCTCAGGTTGTAAATAAATTCTGAGACTGCAATTGCCCTAGTGAATAGACACCTACATAATTATGCACGTATTTAGAAAGATAAATAAACAGGAAGAGAGAAAAATAGAAAAGATCATAGATGGATGGACAGACACATGGTTATATTTCAGTCAGAAATAGAATTAAATTTGCACTTATTTTCCTGATAAAGTCACACGGCTACTAAATTTTTTTCCCCAGAAATTAAGGTAACAAATCAACTCTGTCGGGAAGCAAGGAACTCAGACTTGGCAACGGAAACTGAAAGGAACCCCAAATCTCACATAACTGTTATCTGACATCATACAGCAACTGCACTAGGTAATAATGGCAATAAAGCATCTATTAACCAGAGAAAACCCTGATGAAATTTGTGGAAGGGTATGGCTTGCATTCAGTCAATCCTGCAAAAATAGCAAGTGTTACCCCTCATGCCAATGAACCAAGGACATTGGAGCATGATTGGAAAGAACCAGCAAACACTTTGCAAGCTCACCAAGGTGGCCCAGGCACTGGGTCAAGAGTCTGAGCTGAGTTAAAGAGAGCATGACCATCCCTGAATTCCTGCCCTGTGGCAGTGTCCAGGACAGCTGGTGAGTGCCAGAGCCCCACAAGGCAGCTTTCACTGCTGCCAGTTGGACTTTCCTTAGAAACACTCTGAGAATCCAGTCCTGCTGGAGCAGTTTGTGTTGGCTTGTCTCTCCCCACGGCCCTTACTCAGGGAATGGAGCAGGCACCAGGCAGGCTCCACACGCTGCATGGCACTGGGTGTCTGCAGAGAAACGTGGAGCTCCTGTGCAGAGGGAGCTTCCCTGGCTCCTTTTCAAAGCCTTGCATTCATTTACAAAGTCATAATTACACCGTACAAGCAACAACAATTGGGATTAACTAATAATTTATTCATAGCACCTTGGCCCTTTGTAAAGTCTCACAAACTTAATTTACATCCTTACACATCCAAGCAACAGATTTCTACTTAGAATAAACCATGGTATTTTATATTACTGATTTACTATGTCTAACTTCTAAGCAACAAGAAGATGTGTATTACTTGATTCAGGTTGGTTTTTTTTTTTTGCTAAGCCTAGATTATCTTCAAGGTCTTGAAAGCTGTTACAAAATTCAGATGAAGAGTGCAGAACTCACACTCTAGGTGCAAAGCCACAGCTCCCCTGCATCCAGGACATTAGAGATGTCTTTCTCACCTTGCTGGCTTCCAAGGGCAGAGCTCCAGGTGCACCACTGTGGCTCTGAGTTGGAGGTTCAGAGTACTTTTGTGGACAAGTGGTGTCATTCAGCAAAGCCTGCAGCAAAACTGTGGAAATTTTTCATTGACTTACGCACAATTCAGCATTTGCTTTGCACTGATGAAGTAAATGTTCAGCTAATTACTTCATGCAGCTTCTACTCCCAGTATTGAACCGTTGCTTCATTCTCTGTTCCGGCTCCCTTACCAAATGGTAGTAGATTATTTTATGGGATAACCTCATTTTCCTTCCCTTCCGGTGCCTTTCTAAGGCAGACCTGGAGTTGGCAGAAAAAAACAGGCACAATGAGTTAGACCCAGTTAGAGCAATCAGGGATTTTAGGCTCCTTCCTCATCCCAAGTGGCTCTAGCAGTTTCCTTTTATTCTTTAACATTGTTTGTATTATACACACAGCTGCTCCCCTAACTTTTTCATATTACATGTTTATTTATTTCTTCCTATTTCTTAAAAATTTTAAGTTTCTCTCTTTGGTTTTACAATTGCATCAATTTATTTTTACTACTTCAAAAAATTATTTGCTTGTAATTAAACCCACAAATCCAATAGTCCCTAAATGTAAGAGTAACCTGTGTTTATGAGGGGGACACAGGGGCAGGTTTTGAAAGCTGAACCACATCATTTCATGATCCATAATCAGTTTTAAGGGGTATTCTATTATTACTTCAAGGACCAGGTGTCTAAAAAGGTATCATTTTTCTCACCAGCTTTTGCTAGATAGTTTAAAAAAAGGTATTAATGCAGCTGTACAGGTTATAGCTGAGTGTGTGACTGCCTGGTGGATTTACACGCGCAATTACCCCAAAAGCACACAACCCTCCGAGACTCACACATGCAAAAAGCCTCTTGGCTGGAAAACTCTTGGCATGGATGCTCCATTTCCATATGCAGTCACACTGAATATGCATATACATTAGGTGCAGGAGCACACATACATTTTTCAAACTGGAGGCCTTGGTGTGAACCTAAAGAAGAAAAGACAAATGCTGCGAAAAAAGGGTTTAGGTCAAATTCAGTGAGCAAGGATGAATCTGCTGGGTTGTACTCATGTACCTTCTACCAATGCACATCATTTTCTTCAATTAAAAATGCAAAAAGCTGTGGATTTTTAGTTTTCTTCTTTATGCCTTTACATCCTTTGAAAATTTATAATCTTTAATTTTCCCTTTCTGATTCTAATAGATGAAAAACAGCCCAATGTAAATTTTTGTCCAAAATAGACAACTTAACAGAAAAAAGTGTTTCTGAGTACTAACATGTTTAAAAATCAGGCAACCAAAGACTGTAAACATCGACTAAGGTGTCTGAATTTAGGCACCTATTTTTTAAAACCTTGGCTTTGAAAATAAAGTATCTGAATGTATATAGAAAATATAAATCACCAGTCACTTCTATTACATGCATGTTTATATAAAGACCTTAGAACACATTTTTAAAATGTAAACGTTCCTTAGTATGTTTAACTATGTGTCTAAAGAAGACGTAGGACAGAAAGAAAACAAAATTTGACAAATGTTTCTGATCAATCCTGAAGAAATCAATAGGAATTCACTCACAGAATGATTTCATTTAACTTTCCATGCTAGGAATAGTAACCTGGCTTTCTGTTAAAGCAAAAGCATTCGTACTTCTTAGCGATTTAATTCTCATGTCAACATGTATCAGGCAGGCAGAGAATGGTTTGGAGACTGGGAGGGGAAGGAGTAGTGGATGGAAACATACGGAAAGTGTGTGGACTGAACTGTATGGTTGGGTGACTTCATTTCACCAAAACTAGTTTTTAATAGAAAACGGGGTTTTCATTGAGATGCATATTTCCCTTCCCCTTTGAGGGAGCAGAAAGTGTCTGTTTCTCAAACCATCTTTTAATGTTTATTTGAAAAATATCTAAAACCTGAAAATTGGAACAGCTTGGTAGGGAAAAGAGAGAAAAGCCATTGAATCCTGACCACCACATCAGTTCCTTGGTGGGAGCCACAGCCTGGATGTCTGGAGTGTCTCCCATCCCTGCAGCCATGAGCCCCAGAACACCCAGGAGTTCGGTATCTTCATCATGCACACTCGAAATGTGCCACTTAAAGGAGGTGGGACAAGCCCAGACAACAGGAGAATGAAGACATGCAACCACAGCTCTCGTGAATGAGCTTGATTTTTTTTTGGCCAAAAAGATAAGTATTTTGTCCCATAACTCAATTATCTCAACAGAGAATTTTGTTTTGGAAATGTCATCAGTTTTAGGTTTTTTCAAAAAGTTAGACTTGAGTGAAGAAAGCCACTGCTTTCTACCTTCCCAAGCAAGGCAAAACTGTTGGCACTCCAAGTTCCTGTATTGAACTTGCTTCTACTCCTTAGCAGACCAGAACCTTGCATGGTGTATGGAAACCAATGGAGCATTCAAACCCAGAGAACATCTGGTTTACAATATTTTCTTCTTGCTTTTTCATGGTCGTGCTCCTGGAACCACATTTGGGTCCACAAGTGAGGGTGTGCACGTATGTCTGTTCTTATTTATTCTAAATATAAACTGTTTTTTGAAAGGGCATTATTCATAGACAGATGAAAGAGCACTTCTTAGAAGTCTGGTTCAAAACCTGAAGTTGTCATAGGGTGCCATACTGGACTAAAGCAAAGTGTGGAAAGAGTGTTCTCCAAATTCTGAGAGAGTCCTGGTCGGAAAGTTATGGATAATAAAAAAGATCCCAGCTTTGCTGCTTCATTGAATCCCCAGTTATATATAAAGCAGATGTCATCTTTGCAATATACAACATGTAGGCTAAGAAACTGTATCAGCCAGTGACATCTGAGAGTGACATTGCTTTGAAATGCACCTTTCCATCTGTGTACACACAAAATTATGTGTGCTCACACACACACAGTCTGTATGGCTTAAACACAATGATTTATGATGATTTTTTCCATCAGGAGCCAGAGTTGACTGACCATATAATTCATACAAAAAAGACAAAAAAATGTTTTACTTTCAGGCTGAACTGATGAGTGAGTCTGCAAAAGGAAACACCACAAAATCCAGTTTCAGTCCAATAAGCTGAAGAGGCTCTATTATTATGATCTTTATTTTCATTATTTTTGTGGGCAAGTATGAAGCAAAATAGCTGTGTCTGTTTAGCTGCCTGAACAATAGAAAAGTTTATGCAGCTCTTGAGCTGAAATGTTTTTGACAGTTTTCAATTTCAGCTCTTTTGATTTGGTAAGAAATCTGCAAAAATATGATTTTGAAAATCACCAGTTTCATGCTTTATTCCTTTCTCGAAATTAGACTATATTGTCCAACTTCTCTTCACTTACTGTGTCTGAGGGAATCCTAGAGAATAGCTGGGAAGAATCAGTGCTGGGCTGTTGCTTAGAAACCTCCTGGGTTTCTATAATATTGCCTGATGTAATAGTTATATTGCCCACTTGCATCTGTTAACAAGCAATACAGCAGAATCCACAGGTACCAATAAAGAAACAAACCTGGAATTCATTACTTTCCTTGAAAATTCATCAGTGCTTTTTCTAGCTTGGCAAAATGTTTTTCTCAGGTGCTAATTAATAAAATAGGAGATGTACTGCCTCTACATGTATCTACTTTATATAGATTTATTTATTTTGCCCCAGGGAAAAGATGTTAAGAATGTAGTGTGTTAGCATAATGGCAATTTTGCAATGCCATAGAAAGGTATGAGGTATGAGCTGTGGTTCTGTGGGATTTTCTTTGCTGAAAGCTGTAGTGTGGCAATATGACCATTTTCTTAATGTATTTTTAAGAGAAGTAATGCGGGTGCCTTTGTAAACTCAGTAGGACAGGACATTTTTGTTGAGTGCTATTAGTAGACTCTCAGCAAACCCCAAGCAACAAGAACTGTCTTACCTTAGTAGTGTCAGCATTTCCAAATCCAGGGGTGTAAAAAGTGCAGATGCAACGATGAGAGCAACGAGACAGACTCCACAACCATGCACGTGAAAATTATGTACTTCTATATTAAAAGAAATTTAAAATCAACTTTTAAGATACAATAATGAAAGTTTTTCTCTTAAGAATGAGGACTACAATTTTTCCAACAAAAACCAAGAATGCAAACTCACATAATTGCTGATGTTGGGGTACAAGGAAAGCACCAGAGAGTTAAGTGAACTGGCAACACTTTGCAGCCCAAACCCCAGCAGCTCATCCCTCACCTGAGTATGACCCAAAGACCAGCACAGCCGCTGGATACACCCCTATTCAGTGCTCTGAACAGTCCTATGGCCCTGCCAGGGTAAGAGATATGTTCCACTTGTGTCCTTAGAGCACACACTCACTCGTCACATGGGAGTTCCAAGCTGCCATGGATACACCTCCTTTTGGAGGCTGCCAGCTGAAGCGCTTTTACAAGCCCATCACCAGCAATTGGTTTCCTGCATTTAGAGGAGACAAAATAAAATTATTGCAGCCCAACCCTCAGTCATTAAGCGTGGGGGAAAGCACAGGAAGAGTTGTAGGGAAGAGTAGACTCTGTGACAGTTACTTTTTGTAAGTAAATCTTACTCATGGGAGCGCGGCTCCTGTTTAGATGGATTACATTTGGCTCTATCTGGGGGCCTAGATTTGCGAGGGAAAACAGTTTAAACTCCTGGTTTGCCATTCCACTTATTCTCAGCAGGCAGAGGAATTGTGTTGGAGTACTGCAAAAGCCGAGGTTGTTCACCGACAACAAACGTGGGGGCGGATGCTCATCGCCAGGCGTGGGGATTTGGGAATGCAACTCGCATTAGTGTTAATGGGAGTTACACGCGTAAATCCCTGCCCTTCAACATGATAATACATAATATACCCCTTAATTTTTAATTCACCAGGGTCTCAATTTTAGAGCATTTTCATATAGTTTGTCCTAATTATAATCATTTTTAATGACAGCTTAAAAATTTCACATGACTGTCTTATCACATACGGTACTTAATTTCTCAAGTGAACAGTTTCCATGTGGTGTATTCTGGGAATTTTGAGAACTAAAACACTGAGGAAAAAACTACTTTGTATAATCAAATGAGATGTTATTATTCCACTATATTTTATATACACTGGAACGGAGTTTCTTACAGTAATGGTGACCATTTTGAAAAGAACTTAAGAATAAGATAGTTTTTTGTTTTTGAACGTTATTGGCTTAATCTCAATCTCATGGACCAGGGCTTTTGGTCTACCTCTCATTGCCAGTATTAAAGTAAATTAATAGGTAATTATTAGCTAATGCAGGCTTTGGGGAGGTTTCAGCCTATTTTCATTTTTCATTTTCTCTGGGACTTGAAAGACTCTAAATATACAGCTACAACATCACTATTTTTATATTAATATATTATCAATATATTAGCATTGTATGTTATTTTATTCTGCAACAATATATCTATTATCATACTATTATATATAGTATACCACTAATGTATTAGTAATGTATTAAGCTATTAATTATTACATTGACATGCAGCAGACAAGCACTCTCAATCTGAATCGGAAGGACAAATGGTCAAGTTTAGAGTAGAGCCACACACCCCGTATCAAATGTTGGCCTTGCCTTCAGCATCTCATTTGGGCAGGTAAACCAGTAATTACTGGAGTAACTGGTCCTGCATCACACACATAACAGAGGACCATGTGCCATGAGCCCAGCATCCAGAAACGTGCTAAGGATCTGCCTCACCATTCCATGTGCCCCAAAAAGCGTCCATGCACCGGCCTCTTGGAATCCAACCACGACAGCCACAGACACAGAATTAGACCAGCAACTGTTCCATGTCCCATTTGAAGCATTTCCCTGCTCTTCAGCCCGGCCTCTGAGTTCTCTTATTTCAGTTTCTTCAACTAATGGTTTTCTAGTTTGCCTTCGTGTTGACTAAACCGACTCCTGTTTTATTTTTAGCTCTTTGCTTTCAGAGGAAGCAATATATTTTTTACTACTAACAGGTATAGAAAGGGCCGCTGCCAGAAAATACGTGAATAAATAGCAGGCAAAGATTTCAAAACCCACCTAAGTGAGTTAAAAATATAAGTCTCATTTTCAAGAGTGATGGAGGGCTTAGATACCAAATACCATGTTTAGAAATAGATTTTTAAAAGTAATTACTTATCTAAGGAGAGCACATATGACTTAAAAAAAATTCTCAGCAATTAGCATTAGTAATTAATAATATTTTAAATGTTTTATTTCAACTGTGCTCAAGAAGTCACTTGTTTAGTCATGGGAGAAAACACTTCTGTATGCCCTGAGGTTACTAGATTTCTTTGGACATCCTCATTCTGAACAATTTAGGAGTGCAAACAGCACTTGGACTTTTGTCATGAGACTGTTCTTGAAAGTTTTGCCTGAAAACAAAATTTGACCTGCAGTTAAATTTTGGATATGTCTACCTTGCTTTCCATTAGTGGGAAAGAAAGGAAGTGGACTTTATCTTAAACCACACAAAAACGTTGGACTGCACCAGAATGTGTATGTCCATGTTTTATATATCCTCTAATTACTGAACAACCATGACTATAGAGGGGAAATAACTTGCCAAATTAGTAGCCTTCAAACTGTCACTTTTTATAAAGAGTAAATGATAAAAAGAAATGTAGCACTCATTTGTTAGTCATTTTTATGGGTAGCTTTAATCCGTTTTGTGCATAGACTCCAGTTGTTGGTATTGTTTCCACTAAAAGAAAAATAATTTGGCTGCCACTGCAACATTTTAAGCTTTCACTGTTACTATAAAAACAATCCCCAGGAGATTTTTTTTTTAGTCTCCTTGTATTGCTGGTTTGCAAGGACTTAGGAAGTAAAAGTTTAAAACGGCCTGGTAACAGACAAATCACTTTTAAAAGCCAGCATTGTACTGGCCTGGGAGTGCTACAGGAAAAGCTACTTTAAAAAAAAAAAAAGGAAAATGCAACAGTACAAAAGCTAAGCAAGCCTAATTATTTTTTAAACAAATATATGGAGGTCATCTAAACTATGAATGCATGAGAGGCCTTTTCCTACATGTGAATTGTCAGATCCATGCTGGATAGGCATCCAGGCAGAGCTCGGCTTTGTAACGCTGCTCCCAGTAGGAAGGCATCTCAGCATTTGAGTAATGTACTTTAAAACAACAACGTACTTTTTCTGAACGCATTAAGGGTGAAGTTTTCAAACTGGGGTACCTAAAGATAGATCTGTCTTGTGACAGCACAGAGCTATCTCTGGTCAAGAGTTTTGGTATAGCCTGGGGCTTTTTGGGTAGGTGTGTTAAATCACAGATTTTCAGAGACTGCAGCTAAAACTTTGTGATTTTCTAATTTTGGTGGAGAGGTTTGTCTATAATGAAAGTGCTGCCTGAGGTCTTCAAAACATTTCAAATAAATAGACAAGGCTTTTCAGTGGAGTAAAAGAAAGAGAGGAACATAAGTACCACTGGGATTTAAAGAGATTTGGGTGTTCAGCTCCTACAAACTCCCTTGAAAATCCCAGTCCTCTTTCGTAAATGACGGCTGAATCTCGACAGATTTGGTGGTTCATTTTGGCTCATTGTCTGCATCCGCTCAGCCTGGAAGCTGGCCCGGGAATTTCGTTAGACCATGAGAAGTTTCCAGGAGAGTTTTCAGCTCTTGGTTCCCAGGTATCTGAGGCTTTGCCACTTCCACTTCCCCCAGCCAGAAAACGCAGAGACGTGCAACCGTTTGCGAAAAAGGCTGGCCAAACCCTTTCTGAATCAAAGGAATATTCATGTTTTGGATCAAAGACTGGGGGAAGGATTCGACTAGCTCCTGCATTCTCTGTCCTGTGCTGCCAATGTCTGGTCCTAAATTATATCCATTGGCCAATGCAGAACATCTTATTGAGGTTATTTTTTAGCACAAGTAAAATAAATAGTATCAGGTTTTGATCCTTAGGAGGAACCATGAAAAAACGTTCTTTAGCATATCTTGTTTTTAAGACTCCAAGTCTCCATTTTCAAATAACTGGGTCTAGAGCCAGGCTCCAAAATATATCTTGACGCATGCAGCCAAGCAATCATCTTTCTAAGGAAAACTGCTGAGCACCTGCTGCTGCTCCTCCTGACGCCCTTCTCATGGCAAACCAAGTCACTTCTGCATGGGCCAAACACTTCCATCTGGCCTCAAAGAACTTTCCAGGACCTGAGAGCAACTGAGGAAGGCTCAGTCCTAGACATGAACATGGATGCCTTAGGCTGGGGTGGATCTGGGAGCTCTAGCTGTGGTCCAGGCACGCAGCTAGTGCAGAACAAAAAGACAATCACTGTGTCAGAGGGCTCACACTGGATGTGCCAGACTCCACATTACACTCTCAAAAGGCTAAAACAACGCTCTGGCAATTAGCACGTGTAAAGCCCTCAGCTATTTATGTCCTAGGAAATAGCTTGGATTTTATTATTTTTGGGTTAAGACATTCCAAACGGCAAAGCAGCAGTTATTTGTCTGCCATCTATTGATGTGCTGTCTTGATCTCTAATCGAGGCCGAGGGGGATACATTTCCACCTTTAATCCTTCAAACTTTCTAATGCTTTCATGTACAAATGTATACAGTAACTTGGCATTAGCATTCCACAAATATGCAAATTGTCTGTCAGATTGGACAGGCTGCATGCATTTGAAGTTGTGTTGACAGCCTACAGAAAAAAGACATTCTCAGCTCAAACATGAACAAGATGTTTATATCCTTTTTCCCTAAAAACATACATTTTATGTTTTAAGCAGAGATGGGAGCAAACTGCAAAATTTGGATCAAGACATCTTTTGCACCCATAAAATTTGGGGATGTCTGCATCAGGGGATTTTGATTCAGCTGGCTCTTGGAAAGGGGAAATTCAGCTCAGATTTGGCTTGTGTTCCAGCCTTCACAAAATACAGCGGGAATTTGCACATGAGCCTCTGTTTCCAAGTAGGTTAACGCATAAAAGAAGCAGCTCAGAAGGTGTCATTATACTCTAGTGAGCTTTGCAGTTGGTGGCAACAGCAGTTACCTGACAAAGTACCATCTTGCCAGTCAACAGAAAAGGAAGCTGTAGAGCCCAGCATCTTTCCTGGCCCGGGGAAAGAGAACCAGAAACAGCAGTGGTGGGAGCTCGTGGATGCTCGTTGTGCTGGGAGCACTGATAGGCACAGATGCAATAGGCATCCACCTCCAGAATTCAGCCCCTCAGAAGCTCTCACCTGGGGGCTGCAGAGTCCTGCAGACCCTCCAATGTGTGGGTGTCTGTGTGAACCCAGACGAACTTATATTCTTTTTTTAAGCACATGCCCAATATCATGCAGCCTCATAAAAGCAAGGTGTTTATCTCCCTGACTTCAGCAAATTTCACAGACCAAGAGTTTTGTCAGCAAGCCTATAGACAAATGTCTTCTTTGACTACATATGTCTAAGTATTTTAATTCAAACAGATTTAGTACAAAAATATAACTAAGTATGCCTCTAGGTTCCCTGCCTTAAAATGAAGAACCGAACTCTCTTCGTTTCTTCCGGCCTACCATGCAGGTATAGCAAACTAGATGTCTGTAGTTCTGGCATATTGTCTGCTCCAGGGGAATATTGTCCTAACTTGTGACTCGACATGGAAAAAAAATGCTGTTTAATAAGCGACTGCATCGAGAGCTGTGATTCAGATGGGAACCTTATCTAACAGGTGCATTTTGACACCCTGCATCTGGACATCCTGTACAAAGCATCATAAGGTCTGGAGCAAATTTTTGGTACAGAAGCTTCTTCTGCAGCTCATCGAAAAATTAGCTTCAGTGGTAAGGATCCACTGAAGAAAGCAAGAAATATCCCCATGACGTCAGGGTCCCAGGAAGCTAAAGAATCTGTGAAGTAATGAGTCTCTTTGGAGCACAAGTTGAAATTCTGTCAATTAAAAATCTTTCCTGTAGCAAACCACAGATGATTTGAAGGAGTGGAAATTTGAAAGAGGGAAGATGTAGAACTTAAAATACATTTTATGGAAAACACTAGAGCTTTCCTTACTTCACTGTCAGAAGACTGAAGGGAAAACGTTAGACTTGGGTTCCTCCAGCATTCACCAGCTAATTTCCCGTGCCTGTATAAGTTGGGCACGCCTGTGACACTGCAGGAGCTCAGATACCAACCACCTTGGCTCCTGGGGATGCACTCTTTACTGTGCAGTTCCCACAAACCCAGCCCTAGCAACCTCCTGACTCATTTTTATTTGCAAAGCCTGTGCTTTAGGTTTTCTGTGTGGCGGGGAATGCTATGAAGCCATGCGAGCTTGTGGACTCACTGGCTGCCTTTTGGCACTCGTGCACTGACCAGTTTCTGGGCCATGTGGCAGAGCTGTCTGCTGAGATACTGAGCTCTGGTCAAAGATCCTCACTTCATATTCCAGCTTGGTAAATGCCAGATAGCTGTTAACTTCATCAGGCAGGCAAAATTACAATCGTTAGGCCACCAACTACAGAAAAAAGGTCACTTCATTATTTCCCTGGAGAGCCTTGGGAGGCTGGAGCTGCTCAATGTGCCTCAGAGCAGTGGGGGAGCTTGTGAAGCATGTGTTGGATTTGTAGAATTCAATCTCAAGTTATGCCAGCCCATATTTTAGCAGCCATTTTGGAGGCCTAATTCTCCTCTATGGGTATGTATTTTTTGCCAGCAACAACGGTGCTGAAAAGATCAGCAAATACCTTCAAAGAATGTTCTTCGATAGCTTCCCAAAAGTAAAGAAAGGACAGCTGGTGCCAGAAGAATGGCTCAGAATAGGAATGAGAAACCTAGCTGTAAAGAACAATAAGTGTATCAGGAGCCTGCTCTGACAAACAGGACATAATCACTTGCAGGATGAGGCCTCGGCGCTGCTGCGGTGCCGGTGATTCGTGTGGTCTTCAGGAGAGTTGACAGCAGGGACTATGCCTTTGCTTACTTCATACAAGTAGATAACTCAGCAAGAGCAGAGAAATCATTTGACAGAGGCCAGATTCAGAAGGCATCTGAAATGTCTTTCTTTAAAGATAATCATGTTAGGAATCAAAAGGGGTCTAATGTTAGAGACTTGCCTTTCAAATGCAACAAATGATTATACCTGTCAAGATTTATGGACAGATTTATTTATGTTGACAGAGGGACCACTAATAGTTTGACAAATGAGAAGTCTTGACAGATACAACAGATATATTCAAGTATATTTCCTCCTGTTTGAAATAGGAAATGAGTGAGTTATGACAAGCCTGTAATGTATATTGATATGACTTTTCCTAGGCTCCTTCTACAGAAGTAGATGCATTCTATGGTGCTGGATACTGATCTGGAAAGCCAGTTATAACCCTCATCATCAGTGACCCTCTATCTTCCTTCATCAAGAAAGTATTTAAAATGGCTAGTTTAGAGAAAACAGGAAGGCAAGCTTTTCCAGGTGGTGCTCCTGCATGGAAAATTTAACTTCCAAAGTAAGGCAAGAATCTAGAGGAAAGAAATATTAGGGTCTCAGGAAGCTTTATATTTAGAATAATTACTAGCCAGGGATTTTTCACGTAAATTCACAGCAAACCTAATACTTCTTCCCAGCACGGAATGCCAGGCATCATTGTACCATCGAGGCTTGTGGCCAGCTCCAGCCAAGAAAGATCTATCCCAAGGACTGCTGCAGTCCTACAGCATGGAAACAATTCCATGCTAAAACCCCATCCAGGAAAGGTATAGAAAAGCTATTGCTATGCATTAGCATCTGATCAAAGGCCAGCCCAACAAACAAGACACCAGCAGCTTCAATGGACTTTGCCTCAGGCTCTGAGATCTTTTAGGAGTTTTATGCAGGATCGCGCAACCATTACATCCCCAGCTGTGAAAGACAGAACAACCTGTTAAATGTTGCTCTACCATGCAGCAGCCTTTAAATGCTACTTTCATTTTACAGACAGTGACTAACTCCTCATTTAAGTACAAGACTTCCAACCTTCTCACAGCATGGAAGCTCTGGACAATCCAAGCGAGGAGAGACTGGAAGGAGAATCCCACTTTGTTGCTCCAAAGGCTGCCATCCTCTCCAACCTGGGAGTGTGGTCAGCTTTGATGAAACAACTCTTGGTACCAGACCAGTGTCTGTCATTTGTTGTCGGTTTGGGTGCCAGACCCACATTTTCAAAGAACAATGGGACAAATTACCACGTCCCCCAAGGCTTTACAACAAACACAAACAAGCAATTAAACAAACACATGCTCTTGTCACTCAGCAATTAAAGCATTTCCTGATCCCTTAATAAAAGCTGATCAAGTTTCCACATATTAATGTGACTTTGCACACTCGATCAGTTTATTGCGTTAAGAACCCATCCTGTGTCTTTGGCCGATTAAAGCCAATCTGGCTGCCCTCCCTGGAGATCCTCCCCAGGAAGGGGTAGGGAACAGACATATTTGAATCAGGAGTATGTCTGACATCAAAATGCATTTAACTAAACCACAATGGGTAATGTTGTTCATGCAAAAACATTTTGGTGTTTCAAAAAACCATTAGAGGGCATCAAGGGAGGACTGGAGTTTTGAAAAAGAATGAACCTTGACAGGCTAAACTAACTATTGCTCTTTCACCAGTGTACTCACTTGCCTGGAAAACTCCATAAGGCCTATTAATTATTTTGGTGTTGTTCATGAAAGTCATCTGAGCTGGCAATTGCCAATCGCATCAGTCTGTGACATTCCAGGGGCCGACAGTGCCATCTCCTTCGTATAAATCTGTTAAATTACTAATATACTGAAGTATCTCAGCTTAAAACCCACTCTCATATTCCTTTATCCATATTGCATCTGGCTTCCTCTGAGGTTGAAAAACAAAGCACACCCCAAACACTTACCTCCTTGCCAGTCATTTTAAGCATGCTGTTCTTTGTTAAAAAAAAAAAAAAAAAAAAAAAAAAAAGGAAAGTCTGCTCTGTAATTACCAGACACAGCCGTGGGAGTGGTTAATCTTTTAAAGCAACATTATGAATTATAATACCAAGTGTATACTTCATTGTGGTAATCCTGCAGTAATGCAAGCAATATTAGCATGTTCTGGGAGGCAGAGTACTGCCAGGGGACCAGGGATGCTTGCAGGAGAAGAAAAGGGGAAGATTTCACAGTAATGAAAACGATGTTGTGTTTAGTCCCACAAGCTAAAAACAAACTAAATATTTATGATAAACGAAAAGAATAAGGAGGATTATGGTGTCATTCACTGTAGAATAAAATATTACCTAATCTAAACATTTACATAAATAGCAGGAGGATAATGCACGCTGAATTTAGATGGTTCAGAGAGAGGAGGAAATTAACTGTAACAACAGTGTAATTGTTGCTGTGCACAGTGGTGGGTGCTCCTGGGGCTTCTCTCCTCTCTGTTCCACAGAGCCCAGCACAGCAATGGCATTTGGGGCTACCAGACATCAGATTAGAAAGGATGGAAGACATGTTCCTGCTCTGTGATGGAAAAACCTCCAACTCCATCCAAGGAGTTTTCTGGTGTAGACTTCTACTACCTGAAGCAAAAAAAAAAAAAAAAAAAAAAAAGACTTTACCTGACAGTGCTGGCAGGCTCTCAGGGGCTATCCCAAAAAGAGATGGTGCCAGCTGAGATGGGGTGTAGGCACCTGAATTCCACCCACGTCCCCAGGTCCACCACTGCTGAGCTCTGATGATAGCTGCTCTGTTTGCTCTGCCTCATTTTTTTGACCATCTGGCTCCCTGGTGTCTCAACCATGGCTCCATTCAGACCCAAAACCCCCATCTGGATGGAGCTGTCAGGCTCAGCACCTGCCTCTTGCTGTACTACCTGATGGGCAGAAGCCACCAGTGCCCAAGCTTCAGGCTCTCCTCAGGACACAAAACCTGAATTCACAGCCCTCCTGCATGAAAACAGCTGTTAAAGCATTTTTCCCCCATCCTAGCTTCATCTAGCCTTGCTTGCTCTCCATCCCTATGAGTCTTTCAGGACCCTGCCAGTATGTTGAGTCCCACTGAAGCCTTTGGGTTTGTTTTGGGCCAGATTTCTGTAGGCAGATAACCCTGCAGGATCATAGCTAAAGTCTTCTGAATGCAGGGGCGATGCCATTTAACCACATCTTTCTGTAGCTGAAGCTGAATCACAGCTCTATTTAAAATCATCTTCATTCGAGGCCTGAGTTCATTAATTAATTATATCATATTTCCAGTTGGAAACCCTTATTCTTTTTGCATTTGGTTTGTACCATGAAGTAGAAAGTAATGCATACAAAGGAATAAACTATAAAATTTTTCATTCATTAGGTAACATTCGAAGTAGCTTTTTTTCAGCACCCTAAAGAACATTGTCAAGAGTAATGATATTCCTTTAGAATGGGAACCCTCCTAGAGAATCCCATTGCAGCATTATGATTCTCCAATAATATTTTTAAAACAATTCAGCAAACTTACAAAAACAGGTTTATACACAGTATTTCATAAGGATCAGTCTACAAAAACAACCCTGTAGAAATAGCAGTACATAGTAGAAATATACCTGTATTG